>NW_028262721.1:0-4509 GCF_049901715.1 Pseudonaja textilis | reverse complement strand
ACAGATAGATAGATAGATAGATAGATAGATAGATGGATGATGGATAGATAGATAGATAGATAGATAGATAGATAGATAGATAGATAGATAGATAGATAGATATGGATAGATAGATAGATATATAGATAGATAGATAGATAGATAGATAGATAGATAGATAGATAGATAGATAGATAGATAGAAAGAGATGGATGGATGGATGGATAGATAGATAGATAGATAGATAGATAGATAGATAGATAGATAGATAGATAGATAGATAGATAGATGGATGGATGGATGGATGGATAGATAGATAGATAGATAGATAGATAGATAGTTGGATGGATGGATGGATGGATGGATAGATAGATAGATAGGTAGGTAGGTAGGTAGGTAGGTAGATAGACAGTTGGATGGATGGATGGATAGATAGATAGATAGATAGATAGATAGATAGATAGATAGATAGATAGATAGATAGATAGATTGCTGGATGGATGGATGGATGGATGGATAGATAGATAGGTAGGTAGGTAGGTAGGTAGGTAGGTAGATAGACAGTTGGATGGATGGATAGATAGATAGATAGATAGATAGATAGATAGATAGATAGATAGATAGCTGGATGGATGGATGGATGGATGGATGGATGGATGGATGGATGGATAGGTAGGTAGGTAGGTAGGTAGATAGACAGTTGGATGGATGGATGGATAGATAGATAGATAGATAGATAGATAGATAGATAGATGGATGGATATGATAGATAGATGAATAGATATAGATAGATAGATAGGTAGATAGAGATAGATGGAGAGAGAGGTGAGGATAGATAGATAGATATAGATATAGATATAGATGGATAGACAGTTATAGAGAGATACAGAGAGACAGAGAGATAGATAGACATAGTTTGATGATAGATACATAGATAGATGGATGAATGGATGGATGGATGGATGGATGGATATTCCTATAAACAATTATATATATTATATTTTTATTGGAAATTTTACCTGACCTTTTTACCTGAAGGTCCCTCCCTCCCTTCCTTCCCTCCTTCTTTCCTTCCCTCCTTCCTTCCTTCCTGCCCTCCCGCCAGGCCACGGCAGCAAATAAATCAAGCGAAACTCCGGCTTGCGTCTCCCCGTAGAATCTGCCGCCCTGGGTGGGGGTGTTGCTTGGCACCCAGGCTCCCTGCTCCTCCTTCCTCCTCCGGGCCAGACCACACAGCGGGTGGGGGGAAGCCATCTGCGCGCTCTCTGCCCAAACCAGGCCCTTCCTGGGTGGGGTGGGGTGGGGGGGTAGGTGGGCATGTCCTCTCCTGCCTCCCCTGGTCCTTTTGTTCCATTAAAATCAGATTTTTATGAGTTGGAAGGGACCTTGTAGGTCATCTAGTTCAACCCCCGCTCTCAAATATCGGAAGGCTGCTCTCCTGTCTCCCCTGGTCCTTTTGTTCCTTCAAATCAGATTATGAGTTGGAAGGGACCTTGTAGGTCATCTAGTCCAACCCCTTCAAGCCCTCAAGTATTGGAACGCTCCTCTCCTGTCTCCCCTGGTCCTTTTGTTCCTTAAAATCAGATTTTTATGAGTTGGAAGGGACCTTGTAGGTCATCTAGTCCAACCCCCCGCCTCAAATACTGGAAGGCTGCTCTCCTGCCTCCCCTGGTCCTTTTGTTCCTTAAAATCAGATTTTGAGTTGGAAGGGACCTTGTAGGTCATCTAGTCCAACCCTCTCTGCCCTCAAATACTGGAAGGCTGCTCTCCTGCCTCCCCTGGTCCTTTGTTCCTTCAAATCAGATTATGAGTTGGAAGGGACCTTGTAGGTCATCTAGTCCAACCCCCTGCCCTCAAATACTGGAAGGCTGCTCTCCTGCCTCCCCTGGTCCTTTTGTTCACTAAAATCATATTATGAGTTGAAAGGGACCTTGTAGGTCATCTAGTCCAACCCCCGACCTCAAATACTGGAAGGCTGCTCTCCTGCCTCCCCTGGTCCCTCTCTTCTCTTCCCTAGACCAGCCAGGCCCAGTTCCTGCAAACCGTCCGTCGTGTCTTTGAGCCTCCAGTCCCCTCAAATCATCTCCGTTGCTCTTCTCTGCACTTTTTTCCAGAGTCCCAACATCCTTTTTTATCGTGTGGTGACCCAAACCGGACGCAGGACTCTTAGGTGTGGCCTTACTAAGGCTTTACACAGTGGGACGAGCCCCCTTCCCTTGACCTGGATTGTATCCCTGTTTGTGAAGATAATTTAGGATTATGTTGGCTTGTTTTGGGCCGCTGCTTTCACACACCTGGCTCCTCTTTACCTTTAGGATCATTTTGGCTCTTTTTTGGGGTGGGTGGGTGTGTGCTCTTTTGCACCCAGAGCCTCACCTGGAGTTTTCTCCAGGGTTTTTTGGGGGGGCAGCCTTCCTCTCCCCCACGCAGGTGGGGGGGGAACCAGGCTCACCTGGAGGAAGGGAGGACCACGCTAAGCTCTCCGGCACCAGATGTGCAAGGTGTGTGTGTGTGTGAGAGAGACGGTTGATTCCAGCCCAGGAAGTGGATGGGATTTTGGCAGGTAACTTGGCACCCGGAGGGAAAAGCCGTTAACGAAATTGGCACCACCGGGGTGGGGGTTGGATGGGGCCGTGGCGGCCTCGCCTCACCTGGGGAATTTCCTCAGGTGGGTCGGCCTGGTTGGGGAGGGGCCGAGGTCTTCATTCTTGGGGTATCCTAAAGGGAGACCCCCCCCACACACACAAGTCCTCGCCAACTTGCACCCCACCTCCGAATGGGATTTTATTTTTATTTTATTTTATTTTTTTGGCATTTGGTGCCTCCATGGTAGCCTGGAAGGAGTCGAACCACCTTCCATGGAAGGAGGCATGAAAAGGGGCGCTGGGTGCGTGTGTGTGTGAGTGTGTGTGTGTGTGTGTGGGAAGGGCAGCGCTTGTTTTTTTCCAAGCGGGGTCATTTTAAGGCGGGTGGAGGTCGACTCCCCGAAACGCGACCCACCCGCCCCTTCCCTGCCAGCATAAGCCAACACACACCTTAAAGGGACCCAAGGTTGAAAAAGAGAGAGAGAAAAGAGAGAAAGAAGGAAAAAGAGAGAGAGGGAGCGAAAGAGAGAGAGAGAGAAAGAGAGACAGAGGGAAAGAGAGAGAGAAAGAGAAAGAGAGAGAAGGAGAGACAGAGACAGAGAGAGAAAAGAGAGAGAGAGAGAGAGAAAGTGATACAGAGGGAAAGAGAAACAGAGGGAAAGTGAGAAAGAGAAAGAGAGGGAAAGAGAGAGAAAGAGAGAGAGGGGGAAGAGAAAGAGAGAGGGGGAGAGAGAAAGAGGGAGAGAGAAAGAGAAAGAAAGGGAAAGAGAGAGAAAGAGAGAAAGAGAAAGAGAAAGAGAGAGAGAGAGAAAGAGAGAGAGAAAGAGAGAGAGAAAGAAAGTAAAAGAGAGGGAGAGAGAAAGAGAGAGGGGGAAAGAGAGAGAGAGAGAGAGAAAGGGAAAGAGAGGGAGAGAGAAAGAGGAGAGAGAAAGAGAAAGAGAGAGAGGGAAAGAGAGAGAGAGAGACAAAAAGAGAGAGAAAGAGAGCGAGAGAAAGAAAGAAAGAGAGAGAGAGAGAGAGGGAGAGAGAGGGAGAGGGAAGGAGAGAGAGGGAAAGAGAGAGAGAGGGAGAAAGAGAGAGAGAAGAGAGAGGGAGAAAGAGAGAGAAAGAGAGAGACAGAGAAAGAGAGAGAAAGAGAGGGCAAGAAAAAAAGAGACAAAGAGAGAGAGAGGGATAGAGAGAGAAAGAAAGAGAAAGAGAGAGAGGGAAAGGGAGGGAGAGGGAGAGAGAGAGAAAGAAAGAGAAAGAGGGAGAGGGAGAGAGAGGGAGAGGGAGAGAGAGAGAAAAGAGAGGGCAAGAAAAAGAGACAAAGAGAGAGAGAGGGATAGAGAGAGAAAGAAAGAGAAGAGAGGGAGGGAAAGAGAGGGGGAAAGAAAACAAGAAAGACAAAGAGAGAGCGAGAGAAAGAGAGAAAGTGAGAAAGAGAAAGAAAGAGAGAGAAAAAGAGAGAACCTGAGGATTAAATGGCAAATATTGCTTTTATTTTTTAAATAACATTTTATTTCAGTTTTCCACCTTTCAAAACATCTTTTTTTTTTTTTAAAGTGAACCGCACGATTCCTGGGTTTTTTTTACCTTTCCACCCACACCTGACTTGGGTTCCCTCCTCATCTCTTTCCACCTTTCATTTCCTATCCAACCATCCCTTTCCCCCTTTTTCTATCGTTTCTTTTCTCCAAATCCTTTCCTCCCGCCTATTTTCCGAAATTTTTCTCATTTCATTTCTTCACCTGTCTCCTTGAGCTTTCCAGAACTCTTGTACCTTCCTATTCGGACAGTTGACGCTTGATCCTTTCGTCGGTCAAGTAAGGCCTAGCTGGATTTTTATTTTTTTGAACACGTGCCCCCAATATAAGCCCTATCTCCCCCAAAATAAGCCCTAAGGAAGATCCCCACCCACTCGAATGGATACCCAGACAACACGATGCTTATGAAGTGCTAAGAA
>NW_028262720.1:0-4769 GCF_049901715.1 Pseudonaja textilis | reverse complement strand
CTGAGGCCTTCTCACTGAATACTTCCTTTAAGTCCCAGTATTCCTCCGAATTTTCTCCCCCTCAGATTCTCAGTACCAGTGGAGGCCAGCTCTGTGGGATTCTTGGGTTTGGGTAGAGATTGCCACTCCTTCTGGGGGTTGGTCAGTATGTATGCACAATGGTCCCCTCCTCCATTTCTGGAGCCAGGGCAAACCCAGTATTAGGGGGCACTCCATCCCAGGAGGCACAATAAAACACAGTCTCTCTATGCTTCCCCATTGTCATTTCTACTGGTTACATTATGAAATGTGCAGGGCCGCCCAGCTACTGATCCATCCAGTTGGCAAAAGGCTATGGGTGTTTTTAAAGTCTTTAGCCTTAAGCCCATTTTCTCTACTACCTCCGAGTTGATTACACACCTTGTGCACCCAGAGTCTAACAAGGCCAACATTTCCCCTTTGGCTCCCAACGTGGGTACCCTTAATCTCACTGGAATGGTCATAGGGCTCTTGTTTGGACTTACCAGTGAGTCGTCATCTGATTCAGATTCACTCTCTTCAGAAGAGGTTGGAGTTCCCAGCTCCTCTCCTTTCAGAGGGCGATCTCTACAACCTCCTCCACTTTAAGCGCTGTTTAGCAAGGCTTTGCTGGGGGTTTTCAGGTTTTCTTCCTCCTCCTGGCACCCCTTTGGCTCTAGCTTGTCACGGCAGTCTGTAGCCCGGTGACCTTCCTTCCCACATCAGAAGCATGCAGTGGTCTTGGGTTTTGCCACCATTCCTCCCTTTTGAGGTTTTGGGGTTTCTTGAGGGCTGGTGGGGGATGAGTTGCTCTAACCAAGCCCCCGGGTGTCTGTTTTGGATCAGATCAATTTCCACCTCTGCTGCCAGCACATACCACAGCTGCAGCTCACTGGGGTCTCTTCTGGCAATACAGCTTTGATAAACATCTTCATTCAACCCATCTATAAAAGCTTCTATCAGAGCTCCTGGGACCAGCCTCGAATATAACATGCCAGCTCTCTAAATTCCTGGGTGTAATCGGCCACTGATCTCTGTCCCTAATTTATGGTCTTCATCCTAATTCTGGCCTTAAGTTCAACAAGTGGGTCTTCAAACCTGGCCCGCAGCGCAGTCATGAACAGGTCATAATTCATCAGCTGGGGGGCATTATCATTATGCAAAGTCACCATCCACTTTGCAGCTGTTCCCTCCAGAGCCCTGGTAACACATCTAACTTTGGCTGCTTCTGAGGAAAAATCCTCTCCATATTCCTGCATATGGCTCCAGACTTGTGCCAGGAAAAATCCTAACCCCTTGGGATCCCCCCTATATTTTACTTCCAACGGAGGCACCTTTGGGGTTCTATGCCTTTTGGCAATTACTCCCCCCACTGGGGGGGGGGGGCTGTGCTGCTACTGCCTGTTGCGCTGGCCCATGTTGATTTATGGGGGTGGCTGCTCTGATTCTTCTGGCTGGGGCTGCTTCCCCCTCTTCCCCCTCATACCTTTGATCAGTCTGAGTTTCTCCGACAGCTTCATTTAGAAGATGCAGAGCTTGAGTTAGTAACAAATTCTTTCTTTCCTTCTCTGGCTCTTCTCTTCCATGCCAATGGGTAGTGGTCACTCCTGGAGGAGGCTTTTCCCCAGGATCCTTCCAGCCGACTCCCAGGGACCATTTGGGTTTTACAGCTGGTTTTTCGCCAAGACTTAATTCTGCTAACAAGTCGGCTTCCCCTGCCACCTCTAACAGCAGGGAGTCTGGTCCTCCAGTCGCTCCCAGGTCTTCTTGGTCACTGGCTGGATTAGACATTGTGTTCAGACACCCTCGGAAGACAATTTATTAATTCTCTGGGTGGGCTGGTAAAGTCAGATTCAGAATAATGTCAAAATCCAAGAAAGAAATACTTAGACTCCATTAATTAGAGAAAAGATATCTTTTATTGGAAGTCAAGTGGTAGCACAAAAAGAATTTCTGAATCTGAGAAAATGAGCGCGTAAATCACATATACAAAGTGACCCCCAATAGTTCAATTGGCTCATCCAATTAAAAGTTGTGTATAGCATCATGTGGGCATCTCCAGGTGGTGATGAGGCCTCTGTCCTTGACATATTTTGATAAAGAGTTGCAGCTGCACATAGCATAGGATAGAAGCCGAAGCAAGAACCTTCCCCCCCAAGTTGTACAGTTCTGTTTTGTAACACCTCCACTCACTTCCCCTAACCTCCCCCGTTATTTATGGCAGCTGAAAGATGAAAAACAAAGGAAGAAAATCTTGAAGGCTGACATACTGAGTGTTAGTAATTCAGATTCTTGTAGCAAATGTTAGCATGCAATAAACCAGTATTAATTTGAACCAACTGGGAAACCGTTCTAGTTTCTACTTAAACATAAAACCTGGCTGAGTGACTTTGGGCCACTCACTCCTCTCTCAGTTGCATCTCACAGGGTTGGATAAACAAACAAACATTTGATCATATCAGAAACTAAGAAAGTGGAATGTATAAGACAAGATAATGAAAGGAAAGTTTGAAAACCACTTTTTTTCCTTTGATCATATTAGAAACTACGTAAGTGGAAAGCGCAAGACAAGATAACGGAAGGAAGGGTTTTGCACTGCGACTTTATGTAGCATCAGATTATTATCTATATATTTTGTGTTTATGAATCATCTATTTTTATGAATTGTTAGCAGTATAGCATGAAAAATATTTAAATGATCAAGAAGAAAGCATTAAATATAATGCAGTTAGAATGTGTCACTGGAACATTGCAGGTGGCAAAGTATGGGACTATTCACCAGAAGGGAATTGATGATGGTGGTATGGGTAATAACGGTGGTAATGATTTTAATCATTCCAAAGCCTTTGCTAACCATTCCTCTAGAAAGCATATTTCTATTGTGTCTTCCAAATACTTATGTTTATATGGACATGTCTACAATATATGTTTGATGGAAAAACTCTTCCTCTGCTTTGTAAACTAGTATAGAAATATTTATCTCACAAAATACAATGCACAATGTGAGAGTATGATGAAACTATATTTAAAAACTTCGTTAGTTTTTAGCTAATTCTAAAATATTAGCTTGCAGCTTTTGTTTGTAAGAAGCAGAAAAGGCTAATATGAAAATGTAAAGAGCAAAAATTCTACAATCATTTTTTTTAATTTTAGAAACTACACAATCAACTCAACTTTGAGGAAAATATTTGAAATACCGTGAAGAAGACAAACTCATTTTAAAAGATTTCTAACATTTGGAAAATGTGCAAACTTTAACTGAAATTTAAATTTAAGAACTGATATTTGTGTCAGGCTATTACCTTTAACTTAACAAATATCCGTTGTTCTCTCTTTCATGAAATAAATGAAGTTGTCTTGGCGAGTTTTATGAATCTGTTTTGATGACATGTCATTTAGCTATTTACTAGAGGTAGTATATCAATTACAATTCATGTAAGTGTCAAGCTAATGATAATCCAATGTGAAAGGATATACATTAGACTATTTCTTCTCTGATAAATGAACGGTTAAGTGTATTAAGAAACAAAGTAAACTTGTATAGATTTAGAATTAAAATAATTTTTATAAAGCTTTTATAAGCTATAATTAGTTCTTTCTCAAATATAGATACTTTCAAAGTTAATAATAATATTACTTGTAATTATACTCTATGCTCTTATTTTTTGCATTTTGATGGACAACAAATGGCTTGATTATAAGGACCATTCTAATTTGAAAAGAGTACTTTGTCCTTTCTCTATTTCCCATTTGTTTTTTTTTAATCTAATCTATAGATTGTAGGGTTGATACTGAAATATAATTTTAATAATCATATTTTATCTGTATCTTAAATTATTGTATTTTATTCCAACTTCATTTTAAATTGTATTAAATTGTTATCAAATGTTAGCAATAATTTGTTTCTGGAACTCTGCACTTTGATATGGCCCAAAGTCAATTAAATTAAATTATAATTAAATTATAATTTAATTGTAATATAATATAAATACTGATGTTAGAAAGGTAGAAAGAAATCATACCAGATTTGTTTCCAAACCAGGAACAAATAATGCAGGCAATTGCTTGAATCGGAGTGAGGTTTATTCCAAGAGCACAATACAGGTAGTCCTTGACTTACAACTACATTTGGGACCAGAATTTCTGTTGCTAAGCAAAGTAGTTGTTAAGTAGATTGTGCCCAATTTTATGACCTTTTTGCCACAGTTGTTAAGTGAATCCTGCTTCCCCCATTGATTTTGCTTGTTGGAAGCTAGCTAAGATTGCAAATGGCAATCACATGATCCTGGGATAATGCAATCTTAAATGCATACTGGTTGCAAGCACCCAAAGTTTGATCATGTAACTATGGGAATGCCGCAATTATAAGTGTGAGTCACGTTTTTCAGTTTTATTGTAACTTTGAACAGTTGCTAAATCAATGATTGCAAATTGAGGACTATCTATATAAAAAATCAGCTGTGGGAGGTGACCACACTGTCTTTTCCAAGAGCTCTTTATTTAGGAAAATCTTGCCTTGTTGGCATATAAAAGTGCTGTTTCTAGGAACTCTAAGAAAGTGCACATAACTGGCATGCTGAAAAGCAGCACTTTTGTATTCAGGCATTCTCCTGAGTTATGGTGTTGTTGTTTATCATTTGTTGATTAAAATAGTAATCTCTTTAGTAAATGGAGACAGATTTGTTTTTTCTTATTAGATCAAAGATCTCAGGTTAAGTTTTCAGATAGAGAGGAATACTCACCTGATTACATTGCTTTTTTCATCTGATTTT
>NW_028262719.1:0-4789 GCF_049901715.1 Pseudonaja textilis | reverse complement strand
TGAAACATCCTCCAACGGCATTCATTACATTATTGGCTATGCTATTTAATGACTTGGTTACCAATATTTACAGCATCTATAGCCTATCGACTCCCGATGATTCTTAATGGTTAGGAAGCAGGAAAAGATGAATGCATTTTTTCAACTAATCCCCTTTCCAGCACACCTGGCCTATGCAAATCCTCAACCCCAGCCTTTGGCTGCCAAGTCCCCTCTCTCCTTGTGATTTTGTTTGACAAAGGAAATGCACCAGTGACCTGGAAGTGATCCTTCCCCTCCAAAGGCTTCTCCTGTTTACGCTTCACAATCAGCCTTCAGAGTAGCCCACTGCGTGGAAAAATGGATGCGACTGAAATTAAAGAACATCTCACCTAATCTTCGCAGGCTGCAAGCTATCAATAGCCTTATTGAGAGCTCAGCGCTTGCTTGTACTGTATTTAGCCAGTAAGAAAATGAACAAGATCCCCTTTGTGGGTCTCTTGCCTTTCCAAAGGGAAGATGGGGGCAAACAATCAATTTACACGAGATGAGAGAAATAGAACCCAGAACCCGGGTTGCTTCACCCGGCTCATCGGCCTCTTCCCGTGCACTTCAGGAAAGCTAAGGGTGATAGCAATTTTCTGTGATGTCTTTTCCAATAATCCGTGCTTCCGAGCTTGAGTGCTGACAGGAAGAAGTGTTGTATTTCACAGCCCTGTTGCAGAAGACAGTTTTAAGATCATTTATTTAATTATGCAAATGCCACTCTTGTGACAGCCAGAAGTGGAGTCAAAGCCAAAACAACACCCCCCACCCCCCCGCTTAATAATAAAAACCCAGGCCCTATCTAAGAAGATTCATTATCTACTGCATAGGGAACTCTGACATCATTATACTTTGCTGCACCAGCGCAGGGCTAAGAGTTGAGACAACACTTGAAAGATAAGCCATTATATTTTTAGATTTGGGGTTGAATCAAACCTTTCTTTGTTGTACGCCGCTTTAATTGGTCGGAGAAGGCTGAAGGATGTGGGAAGGAAATGAGATCTCACTTATTTTTTTCCTTGAATATCAGGGTTGTTCTGCCTGCAGATGACAATGCTTTTATTGACAGAAAGTGGGACTCTGAGATGGTGTAGCTATTCGGCTTTCTAAATCTTCACTACTTCACTACTGCAAGGAAGGGCTGTGCATGAACAGAACACTCCCACTGCAAGTTGTCATAAGATGAAACGGTTAGAGTCCAAGGGTCTTCAAACTTGGCAAGTTTTAAGACTTGTGGACTTCAACTCCCAGAATTCCTGAGCTAACATGACTGGAGGAGGAATTCTGGGAATTGAAGTCTACAAGTCTTAAAGCTGTCGAGTTTGAAGACCCCTGGGTTAGACGGTACCAACAGCCATCCTAACCGAATGGTTCTAATAGTTAGGCCTTGTCAGTCGCACTCGGTAGACTAGATTAGGAAACCAACTATGTCATCAAAATCGACTATAGGGAGTCCTTGCCTAATGACAGGTGGCTTAACCACTTGTCTCCAGAAGTAACAACTTGCCTCCAGAAGTTGTAAATGCTACAAAGCTGGAAGAGTTAAAGAAGAGACTGGATAACCATTTGTTTGAAATGATATAGGGTTTCCTGCCTAAGCAGGGGGTTGGACTAGAAGATCTCCAAGGTCCCTTCCAACTCTATTTTTCTATTCTAATGTCTGCTCAAAGTTACAACAGATCCCTCAAAGGGGATTTAAAGGACACAGTTCTGAAGTTGCAACGGTCATCACCCCTGCAATCACATCGTTCAATTTTGGATGCTTAGAAACCAGGCCACATTTACAGACATTTGCAGAGTTCCAGAGTCATGTGACCATAATTTATGGAAGTTTTTACCCCAAAAAATCTCTGCTTACTTCCAGGTTTGATAAAAAATGCCCTGAAGCGAACAATGGATTTGTTTTAAGGATCATGGATTAGTTGGTGTTTATTTAATGATCATAGATTCACTTATCATGGTGATTTAGTTAATGTCCACTGCCAAAAAGGCTGTAAAATTGGGTAGGTCGGATGGGTGACCTGTTTTACAACCATCACAACTTATGTCTGTAATGGACACAGACCAATAAGGTCTTAAGTTAAGGACAACCTTCAATTTTCTTGTACTCTATAGGCAGCATTTGCTTACCTACCTCTCATTCAGTGACAGTTACAGCGATACTGAAAAGAAAATTTATGACCGATTTTGTAACATTTGCAACCAATTCATAAAATTTACAATGCTGCTGCAGCATCTCTCACAATCTCATGATCATGATTTAGGTCAAGGGTGTCAAAGCCTATCACATTGTGGGCCTTATCGTGACATATTGGGATGGGGTTTTTTTGCCTTTGTGGAGCTGGGGTGGGCGTGTCCTATGCAGGCCAAATCCAGCCCGCGGACCACCAGTTTGACAGGCCCAATTTAGGTGCTTGGCAACTGGTGCACATTTATGATGGCCACGGCGTCCCATGGCCTTGCGAATGCCATTTTCAACCTTCGCAACCAGCTCTCAACAAGCAGGAAGTTGCAAGCCGCAATCACGTGACATTGCATTGCACAAGCCATGGTGAATCACTTCACGATCCCAGCCAGAAGTAAGGTCAAAGGTTGGCATGATCACATGACATTTCATTTAATGACTAGGGCCGCCTAGCAACAGAGTTGCCATTCTCAATTGTGGTCAGTAGGTGAAGGCTATCAATATGTACTTAGACATACGAGCACTTAGACTTATATACCGCTTTATAGTGTTGTAAGAGGTTTACAGAGTCAGCATAATTGTCCCCAACAATCTAGGTCTTCATTTTACCCACCTTGGAAGGATGGAAGGCTGAGTCAACCTTCAGCCTGGTGGGATTCGATCTGCCAAAGCGCAGGCAGCTGGCAATTAGCAGAAGTAGCCTGCAGTACTGTACTCTAACCACTGCACCACAGAGGCTCCTTATGACCAAAATTGAGCCCACAATTTATGTTGCTAAGCAAGACATTTGTTCAGTTTTGCCCCATTTTACAACCTTTCTTGACACATTTTTGTTTTCAAAAAAAAAAAAAAATTTCAACCTCAACTATGTATCAGAATGGTCAAACAAATGGCAACTTCAAATCTCAACAAATAAATGCTCTGTCTTACATATTGGCAAAAAAAATCAGAAAATAAAATACAAGCTGAATAGTCAAGATCTTGTTGATGATCCAAACTCCGTCAAGGACCTTGGAATAGTCATCTCTAATGATCTAAGTGCTAGAGCCCACTGTAACTACATAGCCAAAAAGGCGTTAAGAGTTGTTAACCTAATCTTACACAGCTTTTTCTCTGGTAATATCACACTACTAACTAGGGCATACAAAACATTCGCTAGACCAATACTTGAATACAGCTCATCAATCTGGAACCCACATTATGTATCTGATATTAACACAGTTGAGAAAGTCCAGAAATATTTCACAAGAAGAGTTCTCCACTCCTCTACTCGTTGTATGCCACCAGACTTGAAATTCTAGACCTAGAAAAACCTAGAACTACGCCGCCTTCAGTCCGATCTAAGTATAGTCTATAAAATCATACATTGCAATGTCCTACCTGTCAATGAATACTTCAGCTTCAACCTAACAATACAAGAGCACACAATAGATACAAACTCAAGGTTAACCAGACCAAACTTGATTGCAGGAAATACGACTTCAGCAACAGAGTGGTCAATGTCTGGAATACTCCTCCTGACTCTGTGGTTTCTTCCCCAAACCCCAAAAACTTTAACCTTAGACTGTCTACTGTTGACCTCACCCCTTTCCTAAGAGGTCTCTAGGGGACGTGCATAAGCGCACCAACGTGCCGACTGTCCCTGTCCTATTTATTTTATTTTTCTTATATGTATTCATGTATTCATAACTATGTTTTTACTTATACCTATTATCTTGTAAGCAATTGACAAACCAAATAAAATAAATATTATCACTGTAGTTGTTAAGTTAGTAACATGGTTGTTAAGTAACTCTGACGTCCCCATTGTCTTTGTTTCTCAGAACGTCATAAAAGGTGATCACAGGATCCATGGATACTGCAACTGTCATAAATGTGAGTCGGTTGCCAAGCGTCTGAATTTTGATCAAGGGACAATGGGGATGCTGCAACAGTCTTAAGTGTGAACAATGGTCATAAGTCACTTTTTTCAGTGCTGTTGTAACTTCAAAAGGTCACTAAATGAACTGTTGTAAGTCGAGGACTACCTGTATTTCTTGCTTGGTAAAGTTATGGGATAATAACTTTCTTTTATGAAACTGATAAGCACTTTCAATTTCCTCCAGTTCCCCCTCAAACCTGCACCAGAAGATTGGGAAGCTTTTATTTTAGGAGCTACTTTAAAGTAGGAGGGCCTGCAGGAAGGATGGGCAACCATGCCCTTACCCTTCTATGCCCCTGAAGTGTTTTTTTTTTTTCAAATATACAGTTGGATTCCTCCCACAAATATAGCAGTAGCAATAGCAATAGCACTTAGACTTATATGCTGCTTTATCGTGCTTTACATCCTACTCTAAGCAGTTTACAGAGTCAGCCTATTGCCGCCAACAATCTGGGTCCTCATTTTCCCCTTCTCAGAAGGATGGAAGGCTGAGTCAATGGAGCCAGTGAGGATCGAACTCCCAGCAGTGGGCAGAGTTTGCCTGCAATGCTGCATTCTAACAACTGCAGCACCACATTGCCCCCAATGATCTGGGTCCTCATTTTACCCACCTCAGAAGGATGGAAGGCTGAGACAACCTTGAGCTTGGTGAGAATCGA
>NW_028262718.1:0-4868 GCF_049901715.1 Pseudonaja textilis | reverse complement strand
CCCTGGAGTCCACAGGGTATACCCTTCACAATAGCCGTCCCTACGGGACGGTTTAGGTCCCGTTTGGACCGGCCGGAAGCGAATATCGGCTGCAATCGAAGAGCTCGATTGCAAGCAGTATCATCACGGCGCCAGCTCCTCCCCTCTCCCCTAAGAATAGTTCTTGTGCACTCAGTAACCCCAGGGAATGAAGAAAATGCTGCCTCGGTGTAATATTGATGCTTCCTTCCTCCAGATGTTTCGAGTTGCAGAGTTCCTGTTAAAGCTGACTTGAAATTTTTTTCAGGATCTAAAACCAGGGTGACAATGAGTTCTGTTCCTCAGAGTCGGCTGCACCTAGATAGTGCCGACATGTTCACTCCCAATAAATGCTTTTTGGAAGTTTTTCAAGTTTGGCTCTGAGACTCATGATTTAATTGTGGGGCAAGGCCCAGAATCCTGGCACTGGGCTAATATGGGTAGTCATTTAGCGGCTGTTCAAAGTTACACCAAAGAAAAGAGAGAGAGAGACTTATGGCCATTTTTCACACTTATGACCACATCCCCATGGTGACACAATCCAAACCCGAGACTTGCCACTTGGCAAAATTCGACACTTGGCAAAATTCGGCACTGGCGAATTCGTGTTGATGACGGTGGCCACCTCCTGGGGGGGTGTCATGAGATTCCCCCTTTTGCAACCTTCCGGCAAGCAATGGGGGAAAGGCCGGTGTGCTTAAGAACCCATCTTCCTAACTTAAGAGCTGCACCCATTCGCTTCACAACTGTGTAATACGGGGCAGAATTCATTTGAGAACTGTCCCGCTTGGTGTGTCAGGATTCCAGCAATCACCCTAATGAAGTCA
This sequence comes from Pseudonaja textilis, assembly GCF_049901715.1. Lineage (NCBI taxonomy): Eukaryota > Metazoa > Chordata > Lepidosauria > Squamata > Elapidae > Pseudonaja > Pseudonaja textilis. The sequence goes on along the minus strand of NW_028262718.1, from coordinate 4,023 downwards.
GGATCCTCGAGCCAAACTTCAAAAAACTTCCAAGGATTTATTAGAGGCAACATGCTGGCACTGCCCTATATGAAGCCAACTCTGGTCTATGTCATTTACTGTCCCCTGGGACCCTGTTTCCCCCCATTCCCCACTGGGTGTGTCATCAATCACATTCTCCAATTAAATATATTCCCAGGGCAAAAGCTCTGGTAGTTGAGCTAGAATCTTTTAAAGATAAAGAGTTGGAAGGTACTTTCGGGCAAAAGCTCTGGTAGTTGAGCTAGAATCTTTGAAAGGTAAAGAGTTGGAAGGTACTTTCGGGCAAAAGCTCCAGTATTTGAGCTACAATCTTTGAAAGATAAACAGTTGGAAAGAACTTTCGGTTTCAAACAGCTGCCCTGCTCTTCCAAATTTCCTTCCTCCCCCCCTTTTTTAAAAATATTTTGGCAACTACTAAAACAGGCCTAGGAATGTTTGATGAGTTGACATAGTGACGGAAACGTCCGGCTCCATTGCGGTCGTAGTAAGGGGAGGATGGGAGAACTCACGAACGGCTGGCTGCATCGAAGGAACAAGCTTTGTTCAAAACATCAGGTGGCTGGTTTCCGGGGGTGACTTTCAGACAGCAGGTTATGTAAATCTGGAGGAGAAAAAACAAAAGGAATTTTAATCCCATATTCCCAGTTCTTCCTTCCTCGCCATAAAAATGCCAATGGCAACTCCTAAAACATTTCTAGGCCAGTTTTGGAGTTGCCATGAACAGGGCGGAGGAGGGAGAAATTTGAAGGAGCAGTGCGGCAGTTTAAAAACCAAAGCCGCATTCCATTCTTCTCTTGCAAAAGATTGTAACTAAGCAATCGGAATTTCTGCCCGGTGAAAATCCCTAGTTGCAGAATGTGATTGCTGACTCTTAGCTATGAACGTGTTTCAGTTGGAGAATATGAATCCCTAGTTGGAGAATGTGATTGTTGACTCAGCTATGAAGGTGTTTTGGTTGGAGAATATGAATCCCTAGTTGGAGAATGTGATTGTTGATGCTCAGCTATGAATGTGTTTCAGTTGGAGAATATGAATGATTGTACACCCAGATGGGTGGAAGGAAAATCGGGTCAGAGGTGACAGTATATTATGTGTCTCAGAATCGGTTTCATGCAGGTCATGCCGACATGTTCGCTCCTAATAAATTGTTTGAAGTTTTTGTAAAGCTTGGCTCGAGGCTCACGATGCCATGAGGGTAACTGCCGGAATCCTGACAGCCAATTTCTCAACCTATGTGATTTGAAGACTCCCAGGATTCCTCCAACCAGCTAAACTCCCTTGTTCAGGCCCCAAATCCGGAGCAGCGAAGTCCATTGAAGGGCTCCATTTTTATAAAGCGTTTCCTGTGGGTGGGTGTGCCAGGCAAATGAGCTGCCCAGTGGGCACAGCGATGACTTCAGGATAGACCTGGCATCCATCCGGGATTCGTGAGTCTGCAAAAGTGTGGCGTGCGCCAAACCTGGTTTGTTAGCAGAGTTTGCTAGTTCGGCTCCTGTGCCAAAAATGGCTAAACCAGGAGAAGGAACACGTGTGTGTGTGAATGCAGCCCCTGGGATTTATTCAGGATTCCTTCTTCACATCACACTATAATTAAGTTCACATAGTGTTTCCTAAGCTGAGTAAACATTAAGAACAGAGCTGGCCTGCCGCTGGTTCGCACTGGTTCACACGAACCGGTAGTAAAGATGCTGCACAGTTTGGTGAACCAGCAAACCCCACCACTGCTGGCCCCACCATTTTTGGGGGCTGCTTTTTGCCAGTTTTGGGGCCCTTTTCTCAGCTGTTTTCAGGCCGTTTGGGGGCTGCCAAAAAAACGGCCTGAAAAACAGCCAAAAAAAATAGGCCAAAAAGTGGGCAGGACCAGCCAGTGGTGGGATTAGCCCCAACTAGCTGAATCCTACCTCTGCCTTTCAGGTGAGTGGCTGGGAGGCAGAGCAGGGCAGGATGAATGACATCCCCACACCCAGTCACATGACCAACCGCCCATTCATACCCAGCCAGAGAACCGGCAGTTAAGTTATTCCAAGCGCACCACTGGTTAAGACATGTGGACCACCTATACATCTATCTCTCCATCCCTCTGTCTGTCTGTCTGTCTCTATCTATCTCTCCATCTCTCCATATACCCATCCATCCATCCCTCTGTCTCTATCTATTTATCTATCCCTCTGTCCCTCCTGGTCATAGTCGTCTGTATCCATCCGGTCCATCTGATCTCTATCATCAATCAATCCATCTGTGTAATCTATCTATATCTCCACGTCATCCTCCTTCCTCCCTCTCATCATCACTCAGTTGTCATCATGTCATCTATCTGATCTGGTCTATCACTCATCTATCTAGTCTGATCGCCCTGCTCAGTCTGCCTGTATCAATCTGTCTATCAATCCGTCAGGTCCATATCTGATCAGTCTGTCTATCCATCCAACTAGTCCATCCAGTCCTCGTCTGTTCTGATCTCCATCCATCCATCCATCCATCCCTCTGTCTGTGTGTCTGTATCTATCTATCTATCTATCTATCTATCTATCTATCTATCTATCTATCTATCTATCTATCCATCCATCCCTTTGTCTGTCTGTCTGTCTCCCCTGGCCCCTCTTCCTTGCTTCTGCCAGACTTCAGAGGCTCTGGAGGCAGCACCCCACTCCCAGATGGCCCCTGGACCCATCCCCGCATCGGATGCAGGACCCTTGTCCGAGTCCTCTCCAGTCTCCCGGCCTGGTCCCTGTTCTTCCCCACTGTCCAACTCTGCAGGCAGCCGGTGCAGCCAGTGAACCACAACACCCTGGTTCCAGAAACTCATTGCTATCGCAGGATGGATAGATAGGACAGATAGAATTGAAAGACAAACTGACAGACAAGACTAGATAGACTAGATAGATAGTCTGACAGACAGAGATTGGTGGATGGATGAAAGAATGGAGATAAATAGAGAGATGGATGGATGGATGGATAGACAGACAGAGATTGATGGATGGATGGAGAGATAGAGAGACAGACAGAAAGACGGAGGGAGGGATGGGTAGATAGCTAGATGGATAGATAGGTAGGTAGATAGTTGGTTCTGTGGTCTCCTCTGGAAAACCGATGGATGGATGGGTGGATGGATGGGGGAGATCATAGAGTCACTGGGCTAGAAGGCACCGTGGAGGTCTTTTAGCTGATGGGAAAAGTCCTTAGACCATTTTGGACAAATGGTAATATAGAGTTGATGGTCTCTATAGGGTTTCCTGCCTTCAGCGAGAAGGACTCAAAGGCCTCTTCTCCTATCTGTTTTTTTACTGAAAACTGAGAGAGAGAGAGAGAGAGAGAGAGAGAGAGAGAGAGAGAGAGAGAGAGATGACAGAGAAAGAATTGATAGACAGATTAAGCAAGGATGGATTGATGGATAGATAGATGGGACAGACAGAATTGATACAAAAACTGACAGACAAAACTAGACAGATTAGACAGACAGACAGAAAGATATTGCTGGATGGATGGAGAGATAGAGACAGACAGACAGAGGGATGGATGGATAGGTAGATAGATAGATAGATAGATAGATAGATAGATAGAGATAGATAAATAGATAGATAGATAGATAGATAGATAGATAGATAGATAGATAGATAGAAAGATAGATAGATAGATAGAGACAGACAGACAGACAGATAGACAGACAGATATAGATAGATAGATGGAGATAGAGATAGAGACAGATAGATAGAGATAGATAGAGATAGATAGATAGAGATAGATAGATAGACAGAGAAAGAGATAGAGATAGATAGAGATAGATGAAAACCAACACTTTGAATTTGCTTTTATTAATATTTAATAAATTAGATAGATGGATAGATAGATAGATAGATAGATAGATAGATAGAGATAGATATAGATACATTGATAGAGATAGATAGATGGATAGATAGATATAGATACATTGATAGAGATAGATCGATCGATAGATAGATAGATAGAGATAGATACAAAGAGATAGATTGATAGATAGATGAA
>NW_028262717.1:0-4909 GCF_049901715.1 Pseudonaja textilis | reverse complement strand
TTAAATACAAGGAAGTTGGAGGGCGTCAGAGCAGGCATTTCAAAGCAGAGGCAGATGGGAAAAGGTCCCTTGTCCAGTGGGCTGGAAATATACAGATGAGTTATTTCTTGAAAGTCATCTTTGTAGCTGACCTTCCTTACAGATGATCTTGGCATCCTTATCTAGATTTACATATGAACTGTCATCTTGTGAAAGGTTACTGTTATGCCCTTAAGACTGACCCAAGTTCCCAACCAGGTCCGTTCCTATTGCGGGGGCGTTGACAGCTCCCATTGGTTGGCCCCCTTCGACAGCCGGCTATAAAAGCCGGCTGCAAGGGTTAGCCAGCCGCTGTTCGCTGGAGCATGGTCTGCTTGTTAGCCAGCAGACGCGACAGCCCTTTATTCTTTTGAATAAAGCCATTCTTGATTAATGCTCTGGTCTAGCCTCTCATTTCTTGATCTACAACACTGGCGACGAGGATGGGATGCGGCTGACCAGATGCATTTCAAATGAGCTGAAAGTCACAGTCACGATCGGCAACTGAACCGCAGCCGCGCAGTAGAGAGCTCGGTCAGTTCGCTAGTTAGCGAAGTGAAAGTGAAGCGACTGTAGCCGCTCGCACAGGAAAGCTACAGAGAGAGCGAAGTCTGGCGCTGAAGCCACAGCCGCCTTGCTCCTAGAGCACGAAATTCAAACGGCTGTCGTTTGAATCCAAGAGCGCAGCAAAGGCTCAGCGCCGCAATTACAGCCTCCGGCGAACCCAGAAAGAGCGCGAAATTTGAATCTCTGTCAGTTGCAGCCACCGTCACTCACCGGAAGCGCGAGATTCAAAAAAAGAGTTGATAGTCACAGCGTTGCAGGGATAGCCCCTAACGCTCACAATCACAGAGCTGAAGTCACTAAACCTGGCGAGTTGCTGCAGCCACAGCCGTCTGCAGTCACACTAGTGCGAACTGGGCCTCGTATACGCAGAGAGAGAGAACAGCTGACCAAGCCCGGAGCGCCATCATGAACACCAACCCAGCTTTTCCGCCTTTTAAACCGGATGAAGAAAAGTGGGACTCTTACAGAAACCGCTTCAATCACTATATTGATGCCATCCGTCTGGCTGATGCAGCGGAGCACCGGATAAAGTCTTATTTCCTCAGCTACTGCGGGGCCACAGTCTTCGATACCGCAACAGCTCTTTTTGCTCCATGAGAACTCAAAAACGTGCCATGGCCAGAGCTGCTGGAGACACTTTCTAATCATTACTCCCCCAAGCCTTCTCGGATCGCGAGATGTTTTGCATTTCGAATGAGGAAACAAACCGAGGGGGAGACCATCAATCAATACATGGCCGCCTTGAGGACAGCAGCACTCCACTGCGAGTTCAAAAATTACCTATATGACATGTTGCTTGACCAACTCGTCTGCAGGGTCAACGATCTAAGGCTACAGAGGTGTTTACTGGCCAGAAAAGACCTCAACCTATCCCAAGCCGTTGAGGAAGCCTTAGCAGCAGAGCTAGCGTCCCAATCAGCCGCTGAGATCCAGAGCACAGCACCCAAACCAGGCGCCTCCACAGTCCACTCCGAGGAGGACGACCCTACCGAACACTCGAAAGTCCATCGCCTCAAGCCATCGAGGCAGCCACAGGTAGGGGCTAGGCAGGATAGCAGCAATGCTCCCAAGCACATCCTGTTGTGCCTGTCCTGTGGAGGCCCACACTCGCGCACAACTTGCAGGTTCCGGAATGCTACGTGCAACAACTGCCACAAGAAAGGCCGTATTGCCAGGGCCTGCCAAGCAACACACAGCACACCACAAAGGTCATCTTTTTATTCTCCTTCTAGATCCCAAAGGCAAGTAGAAAACTGTCACACGTGCGATCACGCTAACCACACCTTTCATGCAACTAACAAAATCACACTTTCTATCCATTTAGAAGGTAAACCTTGCCGCATGGAAGTGGACACGGGGTCAGCGCTCTCAATCATCTCGTGGGGGACGCTCAAGAAAATTCAACCCAACCTATCGAAGAAGCAACTCCAGAAGTGCCAGCTCACCCTGAAGGATTATCAAGGGAAGAACATCCCAGTACTTGGCAAAGGCAAGTTCCGCGTTAATTTCAAAACCTTCAAAGGCCATTTGCCTTTAGTGGTTGTTGACGGTACCCTCCCTAGTCTTTTGGGGTTAGATTGGTTCCCCTATCTCGGCTTTAGCATAACGGGTATCCATGCTGTCTCAGCTTCTGATATCGACTCCCTATTTTCTGACTACTCTGACGTATTTAGCAGTGATTTAGGCTGTTACAACGGCACACCCATTTCTTTCTCGGTACACCCCCAAGCAGTTCCCGTCCATTTAAAGCCACGTAGAGTCCCTTTTGCCATACGCCCTAAGCTGGACGCGGAGCTAGACAAATTACTCAAGCAAGGAGTAATTGAACCCACTGATTTTGCTAAATGGGAGACCCCCATTGTCACGCCTCTTAAAAAAGATGGCAGCCTGAGAATTTGCTCAGACTACAAGACCACAATCAACCGCTACCTACAGGTTAGCGCTTACCCAGTCCCGGTCATTCAGCACCTTCTACACACATTCAAGCCTGGCACCATTTTCGCCAAATTGGACATGTCACAAGCATATCAGCAGTTCCCTGTGGACAGTCAAACAGCCGAGCTTCAAACCATCGTGACTCACAGGGGGGCATTCAGGTGCAAGCGCCTCCAATTTGGCGTTAGTGTCGCCCCAGGTATCTTCCAGTCACTAATGGAACGAATTCTGCAGGGCTCCCTGGCATGGTACCTTATTTTGACGACATATTGGTCTCAGCCAGGGACAGACCCCAACTAGTCCAGAGAGTCAGAGCGGTATTATACAGATTCAGACAGCATGGCCTCAAACTAAACAGGGAGAAGTGTGCCATCGCCACTAAGCAGGTGGACTTTCTGGGGTATAGAATTGACGCCTCTGGCATCTACCCACTGGAATCGAAAGTCAAAGCTATTCACGAGGCCCCCACACCGTCTACAAAACCAGAGCTACAAGCCTTCTTGGGTTTATTAAATTTCTACGCGTCATTCCTACCCCACAAAGCCACAGTAGCGGAACCTTTGCACAGACTCCTAGATAATAAAGCACCATGGCACTGGGGTCCGAAAGAAGAGTATGCTTTCAAAGCTGTCAAATCTCTACTCACCTCAGATGCAGTCTTAATACAATTTGACCAACGCCTCCCCTTAGTCTTGGCTGCAGATGCATCCCCTTTTGGGATAGGAGCTGTTTTAAGCCACAGATTGCCCAACGGCCCCGAGGCACCAATCGCCTTCTTTTCCAGAACCTTTTCAGCTACCGAGCGGAATTACAGTCAAATTGACAAAGAGGCCCTAGCCGCAGTCGCCGCGGTGAAAAAATTTCACGAATTCCCTTTTGGTCACAATTTCGAACTAGTCACAGATCACAAACCACTTCTGGGACTGTTGTCCGGGGACAAACAAACCCCTCAAGTATTGTCACCTAGGATGACGAGGTGGACTTTGTTCCTGGCAGCGTACTCCTACAAACTCGTCCACCGCCCCGGAAAAAACCTGAGCCATGCCGATGCCCTTAGCCGCTGCCCTCTGCCTGCACCCGTCGAGGACCCCGCACCGGTCCATTCCATCTCTGACGTTACCGAACCTAATCTACCTGTTACCGCTAACGACATTGCCTCCCACTCCAAGAAGGACAGAACAATTGCCCAGGTCCTGGACTGGGTGGGGAGGGGATGGCCGGTCACTAACTTTGCAACCGAATTCACTCCCTTTAAGACTAGCCAACAGGAGCTGTCTAGTTTACAGGGTTGCCTACTGTGGGGGACCAGAGTCGTCATCCCAACCACACTGCGAACGGCCGTCCTAAAAGCACTGCACGAGGGCCACCCGGGCATCGTCCGGATGAAAGCGTTGGCTCGTAGCTACGTCTGGTGGCCCGGCATGGACGACGAGATCGTCAAGTGGGTAAGCTCTTGTCGCCCCTGTCAGGAATTCCGACCATCACCACCAATAGCCTCACCGACTAAGTGGGAAAGCGCCAACGTACCTTGGTCACGACTACACATTGACTTGGCCGGACCAATGCATGGCAAGACCTTCTTGGTGGTCATGGATTCGTACTCAAAATGGATTGATGTGGCCCTCCTACCCTCAACCACCACCAAGGCGGTTGCCAAAGCCCTGACCCGTCTCTTCGTAACACACGGCCTACCAGACACCCTGGTGTCCGACAATGGCCCACAATTTGCATCGGCAGAATTCAGCAGATTCGTCACCAACTTGGGTATCCGGCACATCCTCACGGCCCCTTTTCACCCTGCTAGCAATGGGTTAGCGGAGAGAGCTGTTAGGTCAGCGAAAGAGGCGTTGGCCAGGTTCAACCAGGAAGACTGGCATTCGAGGCTCTCCCGTTTCCTCCTAAGTCAACACACGACTCACTGCACGGTCACAAACAAATCACCAGCAGAGCTCTTAATGGGTAGACGCCTCAGAACTGTATTAGACAGGCTACACCCCCACTACTGCCCTGATACCCCTCTAAATTCTGACAGTTTGGTCAGGGATTTTGTGTTGCAGGACCTAGTGTTCACTAGGAACTACGCCGGAGATCCATTGTGGGTTCCAGGGAAGATCATCGCCGTCACAGGTCCGAGATCTTATCGGGTCCAGTTGGAAGATGGACGCGTTTGGCGCAGACACCTAGACCAGATAAGGCGGAGATGGAGCGTCCACACCAACGCAGATTCGAGGACTCCGGTAAACCTCCAATGACCCTCCAGAATCCAATCGACGATCTCCAGAGAAACCTGTCACCACCGCCCGAACTGAGGGAGCGAGTAACAGGTCAACTCTGCACACCTGACCTTCCTTCTTTGCCGACCACCGAGGCCTCCGGGTTGGGGACAGAA
>NW_028262716.1:0-4913 GCF_049901715.1 Pseudonaja textilis | reverse complement strand
GTCATAACTGAAGCATCTATGTCGCCTATAATGTGGCCTTTCAAGAGCCCTCCTTCTATACCTTCTCCTTGGTAAGTCTTGCAGGGTGATGGAGTTGCACTCCCTCCAGGTGCAATTCTAACACTCTCCTTTTCTTCTTATGTCACTTATTTTTGTACCTCAGGACCTATCTAATTTCCTGAATGAATTCATTTCCATGGCTTCCCTCTTTTGCCTTACTTTGTGGAAGTGATTACAATCCAAAGATGGGGTTGAAATATAACCTGAAGGAAATCCAGATGATTTTCCTTTCTCCAGTTCAATCCTGAGTTCATCACTTGAATAATGACCTTTGTTTAAGTAGTGATTGAAACAATTGTTAGTGTTTGGGGATAAACCCCCGAGCAGAGTGCACAGCAGCAGTCTAACCAGGCAGCCAAATGAGAGAGAGAGGCTGGGCCCAGGAGTATACACACACTGGAGACAAAAACACTGTTTGTGGTTTTTAAATAGATATTTAATTCACACAGAGATTAAGAAGAGTCATTCAGTCCATATGTCAGTATCCAGTATATCCATCCAGTTACCTAGTCTATAAACAGTAAATACAATGTCTTTATCTGCTTGTAAATCTTCTTCTTCTGATACCTTTCTCTCAAAGACAATGCTGAGTATGAACAGCTCACCACATAAACACAGTCCTTTAGTTCAGTAGAGAGAGGTATCTTGCACAGTAGACATCTCATACAGGAGTAAACAGTAGTAGGCAGACAGCAGACAGACCAGAGACCAGTAACACCAGGAACCAGGAACCAGACCAGGAATCAAGGACTCGAAAACAGGATCAGAAACCAGGAAGTGTTACGTCTCTCTCACTGCCTCTTATTGCAGCTTACAACCGCACCCATAATTATGCAATGACATTGCAGTTTTTAGCTTAAAGCTGCAAACACTTAAACCTAGGTTTTATATATTCATTCACCCAAACCAGTTGGTGTATCCATATACCCAACATACTCCCCTTTTGGGTGACATAAATATATAATGCCTTCACAATCTGAACCCATATTTTTTACAACTCTCTAGGTGCTTAATGGCACCTTGGGCTTTAGTAAAATTATCAGCTATATTGTCCTCCGACATACAGTACTTTAGCTGTATCAATTTACTATTTACAGATTGCCTTACATTCAGATATCTCAAATCTGTATGCTTGCTCCTAGTCTTTACTGCAATACTTGTGGCCATTTGAATTGCTGCCTGATTATCTTCATGTACAACTATAGGGTAATTTACAGTTATACCCATATCCTTCAACATTTGTTTATACATAAACAACTCAGTACATAATAGTGATAAACAGGAGAATTCTGCCTCCATAGTAGACAAACTTATATGCTGTTGTCTAATTGACTTCCAACCTATTAATGTCTTACCCAGCATTATGGCTGTTCCTGAAGTCGACTTTCTTGTGTCTTTTTCTGATGCAAAACTAGCATCTGCATAAGCACTCAATATGAGATCACCTTCTGGTTCTAAATACAGTGCATGGTGTAATGTTCCTTTAAGATATCTTAAGATTCTTTTCAATGCTATCCAGTGACATTGAAGCGGATCATTGTTGTGTCGTGCCAGCTGATTAATACTAAAAACAATATCTGGCCTTGACCAATTGCTAATATATGATAAGCTACCAATCAAAGATTGATATATTGCCTTATCAAACTTGGGACTTTGAGTATCCATTTTGCAAATATCCTGACTCATAGGAGTCTTTACAGGCTTACAAAGTTCCATTTTATAATCTATTAGCAATTTAGATATCTTATCTTCCTGAGATATCTTATAACCTTTTTGTGTTTTCATTATATTCAAACCTAGATATCTCTTTATCTCCCCCAATTGCTTGATTTTTATTTTCTTACCTAATGATGCTATAATTCTATTTGCTTCATCATTAGTCTCAGTAATCAAGGCAATGTCATCAGTGAACAACAATAATAATGATATTTTTCCATTTGTCTCCCTTTTAAACAGACATGGGTCGGCTAAACCAGCTTTAAACCCTATATTGTTCAGTTCCTTTACAATATACTGGTTCCATTCATAGCCCGATTGTTTAAGACCATAGAGGCTCTTCTTTAACAACCAACAATCATTATTATTATCACCTTTCAATCCACTAGGCTTTTTCATATATACAGTATGTCTTAGTGGAGCATGCAAGTAAGCAGTTTCCACATCTAAATGGTTAACTATATATTTCTTGCTTGCTGCCCACACTAAGGCTGCCCTTAATGTTGCTGCTTTAAGACTAGGTGCAAATACTTCATCATAGTCATTTGCACTTTGTCTAAAACCTTGGGCTACTAATCTTGCCTTATGGATTATATTTCCATCCTTATCAGTTTTTATCTTAAAAATCCATTTGCAGCCAATGGGTTTTACACCAACAGGTAATCTCACATTTTCATATACTTTCATATCCTTCAAGGATTTCAATTCCTTATTCATTGCTGCATTCCAATTTTCTTTCTCTTTAGAAGGATACCTTTTAATCTCATCCACAGTAGATGGAACTCTATTTACCTGGCACACTGTGTTAGCCTGGTATCTATCAGGCGGTCTAGATACACGTGTAGTTCTTCTGGGAATTACAGGGCTTGTATGAGGACTTTCTTGAGTTACTACCTGGTCCTGTTCCTCATCTTGCTGAGCTATTTCTTCCTTTTCTTCTTCTATGGGCACAATCTCTTCCTGTACTTCTCTCTTCACTTTATTTTTAAAGTTACAGGGATACTTAATGGGATTTCTGTAGGATTCAATAACCACCTCTTTATTGTTATCCTGCTCTAACTTATCCCATCCTACGTGCTCTAGAAATTGGGCATTGGCACTACATAACACTTAGATGTGCCTTTCTCCCAAAATCTATATGCCCTATGGTTAGCTTGGTAACCAACGAAGAATAATTGTTTAGCTCTGTGTTGCCTTTACGCCTGAGTTGTGTAGGGATATGCACCCATGCTGGTGCACCAAATGTGCAGGTAACTCAGATCAGGCTTCCTGCCATGCCACATGGTGAATGGTATTTCACCAGTAGTTGAGTTAACCACGTTGTTCAATAAGTGAAGTAGCACACATTGCAGCCTCCCACAAAGAATCAGGTAATCCAGAATCTGTTAACATTGTTCTAACCATTGCCTGTAGTGTTTGGCCTCTTCTCTCTATAAATGCGTTGTGTTGTGGTCTGTATGGTGCAGATGTCTTGTGAGCTATTCCAGCTGCCTTTAATCTATTCTGGAATTTTACTGTTAACAAATTCGTACCATTATCTGTCACCAGGGTTATCAGTTGCCGCTTTAGTCTTTCTTTCTGCAAACTTTAACCAGTTGAATGAAGATGTTGATATGTTTCAGTTTTTGCTTTTCATTAGGTAGCAAAACCCATATCAGAGTAATGATCCATAATGCTCAGTATATATCGAGAGCACCCCCATACTGGGTTTCTTTGGACCTATAATGTCTATGCAAAATACTACTTCTAAAGGTTCTTTTAGTTTTAAAACCATTTAGTCTATTTGCAGGCAATATTTTACTCTCATCTTCACAACAGACATTACAACGCAAATAATTATCACAGGGTTTTAACCTTATTCCTTCAGATAACTCTACTGTACGTTTAGCATTTTAAAATTTACATGCCCCAAACGCCTCATGCAGTAAATGGATACAATCATCTGGGTGAGGTCAGACACAACACAGTCTGTGCCTCCCTTTCTTACTATCATGTAATACATACAATGCTCCATTTAAAGCTGCAGTTACCTTTTTGTTATCTCTTTCCAGTATGCACTTATTATTCTTAAATGTAACCACATATCCTAGTTTATCTAATTCTCTTACAGAAAGTAAATTCATCTTTAACTGTGGTACATACAACATTTTTATGTTCTGGTTTAAACATGGACAATATGCAATACCTTCACCTTGGCCTTGAGGGTGCCAACCATTAGCTTAGTGATATATGCTGAGAGCTTGTAGACATTTTTATAAACTTTGTCTTATCTCGTGATGCAAAGGATGCTCCACTGTCCACCACCCATATCATTCTTCATATCACAGTTACTGAATGTGTAGCTAGTTCAAAGGATTTCTTTGGCTTCTTTAAATTCTGGCGTTTTCTTTTCTGCAGAATCTTGCCAATGTCTCTTCTGCCTCCACAATTAAAACACTTTTAATTGTGTATGCCGCTGAAGATAACTTCTCTTCCTCCGGGTGCTTTACCTTGCATAGCTGGTTTCTTTCAGGCTTTGAAGATAATTTACTCTTCTTTATTAGGCAACTATCTTCCTCAGCTGGTCACGCTTCCTCCTTCTTCTGGCTTCTTCTAATAGCTGCCAGTTATCTCAGTTACTGATAAACTGTCTTTAGGCAATACCTCTAATGCAGTCACAAAATCATCATAGCTTCGATCCAAAGAAGACAGTATAATGTATACTTGTTGCAACTCATTAAATATAAGCTCTTTTCTTGTAATTCTTGAAAATGCTTGGTTATACAGTTTAAATGAGTTAATATGTCTCCATTGCTCTCAAGATGTGTTCTAAACAGCTTCCGTAAGATTGATATGAGCTCCTACACTGTCTCGAACATAAATCTTCTTGAGATTATCCCCAGCAAATGGCAGCACTCTCTCTCCACGAATATGTATTCAAGTTGCTGGTCTGAGAGAGTCAGTCCTATGATGCACAAAGCTGTTCATTCTTTTGTTTATAGTCCTGTATCTTTCTGGCATCCTCATCATCAGTAGGATCTAAGTTGGATACATCTGGGTGGGTTCTTGTTACTATGCCCCACAAACCTTCTCTTCGTAGCAGTAAACTACACTACTGACCATGAAACATAGTTTGTTCCATCTAACCTTGGATATCA
>NW_028262715.1:0-4915 GCF_049901715.1 Pseudonaja textilis | reverse complement strand
CTTCCCTTGTTCTGTTATTCTCTTCTATTATTCTGTTCCCTTGTTCTGTTATTCTGTTATTCTATTATTCTATTCCCTTGTTCTGTTATTCTGTTCCCTTGTTCTGTTATTCTGTTATTCTATTATTCTCTTCCCTTGTTCTGTTATTCTCTTCTATTATTCTGTTCCCTTGTTCTGTTATTCTGTTATTCTATTATTCTCTTCCCTTGTTCTGTTATTCTCTTCTGTTATTCTGTTCCCTTGTTCTGTTATTCTGTTATTCTATTATTCTGTTCCCTTGTTCTGTTATTCTGTTATATTCTGTTCTGTTATTCTATTATTCTGTTCCCTTGTTCTGTTATTCTGTTATTCTATTATTCTCTTCCCTTGTTCTGTTATTCTGTTCTATTATTCTGTTCCCTTGTTCTGTTATTCTGTTATTCTATTATTCTCTTCCCTTGTTCTGTTATTCTGTTATTCTATTATTCTCTTCCCTTGTTCTGTTATTCTGTTATTCTATTATTCTGTTCCCTTGTTCTGTTATTCTGTTATTCTATTATTCTATTCCCTTGTTCTGTTATTCTGTTCCCTTGTTCTGTTATTCTGTTATTCTATTATTCTCTTCCCTTGTTCTGTTATTCTGTTATTCTATTATTCTATTCCCTTGTTCTGTTATTCTGTTCCCTTGTTCTGTTATTCTGTTATTCTATTATTCTCTTCCCTTGTTCTGTTATTCTCTTCTATTATTCTCTTCCCTTGTTCTGTTATTCTGTTATTCTCTTGTTCTGTTATTCTCTTGTTCTGTTCCCTTGTTCTGTTATTCTCTTCCCTTATTGTGTTGTTCCGTGACCCCGTTGTTATTCTCTTATTCTCTTTCCTTGATCTGTCATCCGGTCGTCATTCCGTCCTCCCTCGCCTCCTCTTGACCACAGCCTTTCCCTCAATCTTCCTCCCCGTCGCAGGGCTGATTCTACTCCTGCTAGTGTGGGCATCCTTCGACCCGGCTCTCCAGACACCGGCCCAACCCGTCTGCGACCAAAGCGTCATGAACAAGTTCATCCAAGATGCCGGCAAGTTGGAGAGGGACATTGTAAGTCCCGGGGAGGGGAGGGGAGGGGAATTCCCACCCCTGGTTTTAACCCACCCCTCAAACACTTTCAACCCCGTCGCTAAAAGTCCTGGGACTGGCACGGGGGGCGGGGAAGGGAAGGGCTGATCCAGGCCAGGACGGTTGGGTGCCGATCCCATCCGGCTTCTACCGGACTCTGCAGGAGATGCCCCCACCGAGCCTGAAAGAGGGGGAGAAGCAGGGGTGGACTTCCAAAATTTCACCAAATTTCTGCCCGGTTGCTAGCTGGGCGTGGCCATGGGAGGGGGCATTTTCACTCTCCCCGGGCTCCCGAGGACGGAAAGAGGCCCGTTTCCAGCCTCGGGAGTCCGGGGAGGCTCGTTTTTTTTCAACCTCCCTGAGCCTCCATGTGGGCCTGGACTTCCCTGGCATCCCAAACGGGACACGTGGAAACTCCCGAGACAGCGTGGTGGGGTGGGGGGTTGCGGGGGGGGCGATTTACCGCTTGGCCAAACCAGTCGTTGTTTTATTTTATTTTTTAAATGATAAAATTAGCCACCGGTTCGCTCGAACCAGGGCGAACCGCGAACAGCTCCCACGGGGGGTGGAGATACCTCCAAACTTTGCAGAGATTGCAAGCCGTTGGATCGTACAATCCTGGAGCTGGGTGGCACCTCGGAGGTCTTCTAGTCCAACCCCAAACCACCCAACCCCGGCCCCTTTCTCTCCCCCCCACACAGGTGGACCTTTGCAAAGATGCCTGCGCCTTACCTGAACATGTGACGGTGTCGGATACCCGGGTGAATTTTCCCGACTGGCGAGCGATGGAGGTAAGTCGGCTCGGGGCAAGGCCGTGCAGGAGGGAGGCCCACGGCTAGGAAACCCCACAGTCCTCCTCCTCCTGACCACTCCCTCTAGCACTGATGATGTAACATAGTCGGGCCGTGAAACGTCGGCGAGAAAACCACCCAGCTCAGAGAGCACCAAGGACCTCACAGTCCTTTTTCTCCTTTTCTTCCTCCTCTTCCTCCTCCTCCTCCCCCTTCTTTCTGCCCCAGAGGTCCAGGCAGGCCTCGGAAGTGTGGCGGAGCCAGGCGCTCCTCTCCGTTGCCGTTGGCCGAGTCAAAAGCCACCAGCCTCGCATGCAGCCTTTTCTCCGTCAGCTGGAGGTGATGGAGAGCGGCCTGAGGAGCGTCCGTGAGATTCTGCGCAGGCACAACGCCCAGGTGAGGACCCGCCAGGGCAGGAGGGGCGCCCTTTGCACAGGCTCAGAGGCGAAGGAGTTTTGCCCAGGGGCTGTTCTGACCCCAGACTTTGTCCCAAGGAAACCAGCACCAACCGGAAGGGAACAGCAAAACCTTTTAAACGCTTCTTCCGCCAATTCCGTTCCTTCCCGGTTAAAAGCCGGTTTCAAACTCAGGGTTTCGGAGAACGAGGAGCCTTGCCCAAGGTGGTGGCGAGGCTGCCAAGAACCCTAGATAAAGTGGCCAAGAAAGATTTCAAAAGACAAAAACCCTCCGAACACCAAGCAAGATTTTTTCCGAGTCTTCCACAAGGCTTGAAGGGCAAGAACGTCTTTGCTTCCTGCAAAGAACTCCGGTCTCTCAGGCTGACTTTTATCCCTTACGGGATAAAATTCCCAAGTCTTCCACAAGGCTTGAAGGGCATAGAATTTCCTTGCTTCCTGCAAAGAACTCTGGTCTCTCAGGCTGACTTTTATCCCTTATGGGATAAAACTCCCAAGTGTTCCACAAGGCTTGAAGGGCAAAAACTTCTTTGCTTCCTGCAAAGAACTCCGGTCTCTCAGGCTGACTTTTATCCCTTACGGGAATAAAACTCCCGAGTCTTCCACAAGGCTTGAAGGGCGAGAACTTCTTTGCTTCCTGCAAAGAACTCCGGTCTCTCAGGCTGACTTTTTATCCCTTACAGGATAAAACTCCCAAGTCTTCCACAAGGCTCGAAGGGCATAGAACTTCCTTGCTTCCTGCAAAGAACTCCGGTCTCCCAGGCTGACTTTTATCCCTTATGGGATAAAACTCCCAGTCTTCTACAAGGCTCGAAGGGCATAGAACTTCCTTGCTTCCTGCAAAGAACTTCGGTCTCTCAGGCTGGCTTTTATCCCTTATGGGATAAAACTCCCGAGTCTTCCACAAGGCTTGAAGGGCATAGAATTTCCTTGCTTCCTGCAAAGAACTCCGGTCTCTCAGGCTGACTTTTATCCCTTACCGGAATAAAACTCCCGAGTTCGCCTGTGGCTGCTGCAGCTGCTCTTCCCTTCAAGCAAGCCCTGCTGAGCACAGGCTCCCCGGGAGCGTCCTCCTCATTGCTGCCAGCCTCCCCAAGCTCCGACGGCAGCACCCCCGCTGTCCAATAGTTCTGGCCCCGTCCCTCCATCACACGCGGGGCCCTCGTCTCTCCGAGACCTCAGCCCTCCCCACCCGATGCCGGCGCACCACAACCGGTGCCTAGGAACCAGAGAGGGGGCTGGCTCTGTCAGGAGACACATTCCCAAGGCCGGTGAAGTATTTGGCTTCGGGGTTTATTCCACCCGTGGCCCCTTTAAGAGAGGCGGACTTCAACTCCCAGAATCCCCCTCCCAGGGGTTCTCCCACTGACTTTCCTGGGAGTTGAAGTCACAAGAGATTGGACTACCATTTGCGGAAAGCGGCGTAAAGTTTTCGGCCTAAACAGGAAGTGGCACCAGCGGGTGGGCTACGACGGGTTCGTCCCGACCGGAAATGGGCCCAGGGGGCCTCCGGAGCCCAGGGAGGACAAAAACAAGCCATGGTTCAAGAAGCTGGCATGGCTACGCCCAGCCAGCAACCGGGCCGAGAACCAGTGGAAGCCCATCCCTGGGTTAGACTAGAAGACCTCCAAGGTTCCTTTTCTGTGCTATTCTGATTGATTGATTGATTGATTGATTGATCTATCCAGCAGGGGTTAGACTAGTCCAGGGGGTCACCAACCTTTGGGGCCTCGTAGACCACACCCAACTCATCATTTGAAATCCCAGGGACCACTCACCGGTTCTGTGGGTGTGGCCTAATGTGTGGGTGTGGCTTGGTGGTCATGCGACTGGCTGGGCATGGCTTGTGTGGAAATATTATAAATATTGATATCAATATTGATTTTCTTTAAAAAAAAAATTAAAAAAGAGCAACTTTTACCCCAAAATCAGGGCAAGCAGGCAGGCAGATGGAGTTGCTCACAGATTCATTCACTGATCTATCCATCTGCCATCAGCTACCTGAGTCTATCACATCAAATTTGCTGGCAAGCAAACTCATCATAGTTGCTTGCAAGCAAACTCACAAAATTAACTCACAACACACCCTGTATGTCAATATGGAATTTTTTTTTTTTTAAATTTAAAAAAAGAGCAACTTTTACCCAAAATGAGGCAAAGCAGGCAGGCAGGTGGAGTTGCTCACAGAATCACAGATTCACTCAGAGGTTGATGGCAGGAAATACGACTTCAGCAATAACAGGGCGGTCAATGTCTGGAATCCTCTACCTGACTCTGGGGTTTCTTTCCCCAAATCCCCCAAAACTTTAACCTCGGACTGTCTACTATGGACCTCACCCCTTTCCTAAGAGGTCTGTAGGGGGTGTGCATAAGCACACCAATGTGCCTACCGTCCCTGTCCTATGGTTTCTCTTATATTTTTAATTTTTCTTATATGTGTCCATTTCATGTATTCATAACTATATTTTTACTTATACCGTCCCTGTCCTATTGTTTCTTTTTATTTTTCTTATATGTATCCATGTATTCATAACTATATTTTTATTTATACTGTCCCTGTCCTATTGTTTCTTTTTATTTTTCTTATATGTATCCATGTATTCATAACTATGTTTATACTT
>NW_028262714.1:0-5011 GCF_049901715.1 Pseudonaja textilis | reverse complement strand
ACAAGATAAACAATAGATACAAACTCAAGGTAAACTTGATTGCAGGAAATACGACTTTAGCAACAGAGTGGTCAATGTCTGGAATACTCTACCTGACTCTGTAGTTTCTTCCCCAAACCCCCAAAACTTTAACCTTAGACTGTCTACTATTGGCCTCACCCCTTTCCTAAGAGGTCTGTAGGGGGCATGCATAACTGCACTAACATGCCTACCGTCCCTGTCTTATTGTTTCTTCTTTATTTGTATCCATTTCATGTATTCATAACCATGCTTATATTTATACTTGTTATCTAATATCTAATACTTGCTTGACAAATAAATAAATAAATAAATAACATAAAATAAAGTATTCCCACCATAAGCAATAGATCTTTTGAGAGGTCCAGGAGAAATAGTAGTGTCTCCTTCAACTGTCCTTTTACCTGGGCAGGTCGTCCATCATAGTGAAAAGACTGAAAACCTCAAAATCACATGGATATATAGGAATAGATAAATAATAAAACTCACAAAGAGGCAGATTTGGTTACCTGGTTAAAAGTTGTTGGCCATATGATGGCACTCTCATGGACAGAGATCTTGATATCTGATGAGACTTCTTCTGTTCCAATATTCCCAATTATCACCCCAGCAGGAGTCTTGTTGGGAAATACTGCCCAGTCCATGATACCAAAGTCAGCAACAGAAAGTCCTGCCTTATCCAAATAAACTTCATTCATAGAAAGATTGTAAATCTGGGAGTTTCTTAGAAAAGGGTGGAGCTAAAAAGATAGGGAGAATCACACTTGCATGTATATGTTCTCATTTCAACCTTAAGTCATAACAGGGCTACTTTATCCCACAGCTTCTGTCTACAAATGTGGTAGAAAGATTATTTTTCTCTCTCTCTAATTCCTCTGTCCCTTTCTTTCCTACTGCCACTGTCTCCCACACTCTTTCCACACTTTTCTGTCTATATCACTCACTCACTCACTCTCTCTCTCACACACACACACAAACACACCAACAAGCTTTTTTAGCTTATTATTTTGTCTTCCCTTGTGAAATTGGTAATATCAGATCCCAAACATGTTTTGACTCCAGCATTCTCACCATATTCCTATAGTAGTTTCTCCACTTCTGGTATTGGTTACAAACCAATACCAACTTTAATTTTAGGTTTTACTGATTAGATTGATTTGTTGTTATAGAAATGCCTAGTTTCTATTATTATGGGAAGAGTTGAGCTTCAATGTTAATGCTTTATTCTACTGCAACAGAGGGAGTTTGAAGTCAACACTTTAAAAAAAAATCTCTCTTCTCCCCACCTCACTTTTCTTTCCCCTTCTCCTCCCTACTGTGTCCTCCAATTTGCTTTCTCATTATTGTGTTTTATTCTGTAATCTAATAAAATATTTTAAGACTAAAGAATTGAAAGGGAACAATCAGCAAAATTCTGAAGAAGCATTACATGCCATGGCTGTACTATCTGAAGTTTCTGGTGGTCCCCAACACACATTGTCCTGCTTTGGGAGGAAAAGGCAGCATGGAGGACCCAGGTCATAACCTGAATTGCTGTGGAAATAACTGGAGCCATCCTCAGACAGGATTCTTTCAACCAGATCCTGGGGAGGGGTTTCCCAGCTCTCCTTTTCCAGACATGTATTCCAAACTTTCTTAGACAACAAGGGCATTGAATAGGAGCACTGAAATTCTGCCTCCCCAAACTTCCCTGTAGCAGAGTAATGTGAATTAAAATCATAATATTGTGTCCTTTTCTTTGCTTGAGTTGAGAAGGATAATAAAAGATGGTTATGCTGGAGATTAGCTAGCTGGTAAAACAATCTCACATTGATATCTGACAAAGCTGTAGCAATCCATACTTTCCCCCCAAGCAGGATTATTTTCTTTTCAATGTCTCGAATTAGCATTCCTGGTGTTAATGTGGCCTCAGAATCCAACTGACAAACAATACATTTCACTTTAGTGTCACTAAAATATTGAAGGGTGTGCTTTTTTGTCATTTTGTCCTGAATGGTAAGCTTGGGTAAACTTTCTGAGAAGGCAACACAGATGCCTTTCCTTTCGGCTGCTGGCACAAAAAGTTCTTCTGAACTTTTCTCCACTTTCATTGTCTGGAGCAGTGAGGCCGATCCACGTCCATCGGAAATCCAGGAGCAGCTTGACAATTGCCAAGCGGGGAGGCTCTTGTTTTGGAGTCACCCGGTAGAAAAAAGAGAAATGGTGTTTCTGCTGTTGAATATGGCTGATGACCCCATAGTTGATCTAAGACGAAAGAGAAAATATGGTTGTTTGCTTTGCGTTGCTATTAAGGACAAAAATAAGTGTTTAATTTTAAGAGGGTTTTTTTTCTGATGCTAACCCTACACTCACACATCAGGTGCTCAGATATGTTCACCAAGTCACACAGCTGTACAAACCTTTTTTTAAATTAGATATGCTGTTTTATTGTCCTATTGGTTTTTTTTCCCTTTCCCCAATAATAAATTGCTGTATTACACAGTTTTTGCTGTACGCTTTTATTGTAATGGCTGGTGAATGACTGTTTTAAAAAATATATTTGATTTGTTTTTTCATGGATTGGGGAAAATGGAATGTTATGGGAATTCAGCAGAAGAAATGTGTCAGCTGGCTATTTTCTCCTTGTCTTTATGTGCAAGCGGGGGGAAAAACCTTCTTAACATTTGTCCATATTATTTCAGGGGTGGGATTCTACCAGTTTGTACCTATTTGCTAGAACCGGTTGTTAACATTCTAAGCAGTTCAGAGAACTGGTTGTTAGAAGAAATTACTGGCCTAATCCTGTAAGGAAGGCAGGAAGGAAACATTTTGGTGTTGCTTACAGAAGCTGCCTCTCCGTTAACCCTTATTACATTCTTGGCAGGACTAGACTTCCAGTCTCAGGAACTTCTCTGAAATTTTTTTTCCTCCTTTGCTGGTACTTTGCTTGTGTGGAGTGACCATTCAAAGTTACAATGGCACGAAAAAGTGACTTATGACCATTTTTCACACTTACAATTGTTGCAGCAACCCCACAGTCATGAGAGGCCAGGTGAGGAGATCCATGCCTCAGTGTGAGTGATATTGAGTTGACCACACCCAACCAATAACATGACCACCAAGCCATGTCCACCCACTCACATGACCACCAAACCACATCCAGAGAACCGGTTGTTAAAAAATTTGAATCCCACCCCTGTGTTATTTCCATTATAATTCTTGAGATTTTCTTTGGATTTTGTGGGGAAAAAGATGAAAAGATTATTTTGTCTCTGAAGCACTCTGATTGCAGTGATCAGAAGACAGGGAGAAGAGGCAAAAGAAGGGTTGGTGAAACAGATGCAAATTTCATACAAATTATGATTGAGAGCCCTTCATTTGAGCTATGGATGAAGGTTCGTTCAGTTGAAAAATCTCTATGTGACCTCTGTATCTTTTAAAAATCAAGATATGCACTGATGTAAGAATTTTTAAAAAGAGATATTTGAATGCCTGATGAAAATATAATATTTCAGGTGTCTTTTAAGCTTTGTCATTTGACTCATTTTATTTAATAACTGACCCCTTCTGGTCAGTAGACTTTACAAAATGAAATTAGCTTAAAAATTCATTCATATTTGTGGGATTTTGTAGATGGCCAGCATGGTTGACATGTAATTAAAGAATTCTGAATCAGTCTCTTCAAGCACAGCCAGAAGATTATTTTGTCTTCCACAACTGTAGTTTGGGACATTCTCTTGCCTTGTGGACATCAAGTCCATCATGACCTCAGATGTTATCCTTGCATTGAAAAAGTTCTCATAGATGCTGTAGCCCAGGGTGAGTTTTGGTAACAGCTTTGGATTCTGGTTGCTCTCATGAATGGCAAAGAAGAAAGGCAGGAGGTGCCAGAAACTCATACTCTGTATATTGCAAGATAAGAGACTTCAGTTGGTTTTCATCCTGATGTGGGACTTTCATCTTCAATTCATAAAAATCACATCATATTTCCTGAAGCTTTTCCTTTAAGGACATTTATAACTAATCAATTGGATTGCTGTCTTATGAGTCTAGCCTGGAAATTTCACATACTTACAGACAGCTTTGGATTCTGGTTGACCTCATGAAGGGAAAAGCAGGAGGGGATCAGACCAAAAGCTCACTCCCTGTTTTATATTGCAGGAAATGTTCTCAGAAACTCACTGTTCAATTTTTTTTAAATGTCATAAGATTGTATTAGTCATTTATGGGACCTTGCCAGATGATGGACTTCTTTGGATGTTGCTGTTAGTAGGATAGTCCTGTTCATGACAGACATCTTAAAAAAGTAACTTCCAGTAATATTGTACTACTAACTAGAGCATAATGGAAACATCCAAATGCCATCTTATTTGGTCTAGAGGACATCAATGACAATGATGACATCACAACTGTCCAAAACATCATCAGTGATTATCAAGCATCAACCATCTTCCCTGATGAAATACTTGACATTTCCCGCATTGGCCAAGAGCTTAAAAACAGAGACAGCTCCATGGCCCCAGGCTTCTGCAGGATCATTTGCAAAAATGAATCAAGGAAACATAAATTCATTTATATTATATATTCACTTGCCAAAAGCAACACCAACCATAAGAACCTCCATTCTCACCCTGACCTAACCATACAACAATGTGCGTGCTCCCATGTACTCCGCACAGAACTCAAAAAACATCTAGACAATGGAGAGAAGGACCTGTACATTGACGACTGTGCTGACTGTATCAAAAGTAAACCACACAACCTGCAACTCAGCTTTAACCTTCAACCAATCCACCATCACCCAAGACTAGGCACACATGCCCCTAACTACCTCAATTCCAACTACTGCTGGCTTTAAATGCAAGCTACACAATGGAAGAAGCCTTGTGAATAAAATACCTGGATTTCTCCTCTTACTAAATATAGCTAAATTTGACATCATATTTGTCTATGAAACATGGCTCAATGCATCTCTCCCTGACTCCATTACCACAATAAGAGACTATCATGTTTA
>NW_028262713.1:0-5080 GCF_049901715.1 Pseudonaja textilis | reverse complement strand
TTTCAGTCAGTTTTGGGGCCTTTTCAATCAGTTTTTGGGCCTTTTCAGTCAGTTTTTGGGCCTTTTCAGTCAGTTTTTCTAGCCATTTCTCAGTCAGTTTTTCGGGCATTTTCAGTCAGTTTTTCTAGCCATTTCTCAGGCAGTTTTTCCAGCCATTTCTCAGGCAGTTTTTCCAGCCATTTCTCAGGCAGTTTTTCCAGCCATTTCTCAGGCAGCTTTTCTAGCCATTTCTTCAGTCAGTCTTGGGGGCCTTTTCAGGCAGTTCTTCAGGCCGTTTTTCGCGCATTTCTCAGGCAGTTTTTCAGGCCTTATTCCAGTCAGTTTGGGGGCCTTTTCAATCAGTTTTTTGGGCCTTTTCAGTCAGTTTTTTGGGCCTTTTCAGTCAGTTTTTCTAGCCATTTCTCAGTCAGTTTTTCGGGCATTTTCAGTCAGTTTTTCTAGCCATTTCTCAGTCAGTTTTTCGGGCACTTTCAGGCAGTTCTTCAGGCCATTTTGGGGGCATTTTGGGAAAATTTTGGCCCATTTGCAGGCCATTTTTCAGCCATTTCTCAGGCAGTTTTCCAGCCATTTCTTGGCAGCTTTTCAGCCATTTCTCAGGCAGTTTTTCAGCCATTTCTCAGGCAGCTTTTCTAGCCATTTCTTCAGTCAGTCTTGGGGCCTTTTCAGGCAGTTTTTCAGGCCTTATTCCAGTCAGTTTGGGGGCCTTTTCAATCAGTTTTTGGGCCTTTTCAGTCATTCAGTTTTTTGGGCCTTTTCAGTCAGTTTTTCTAGCCATTTCTCAGTCAGTTTTTCGGGCATTTTCAGTCAGTTTTTCTAGCCATTTCTCAGTCAGTTTTTCGGGCATTTTCAGGCAGTTCTTCAGGCCATTTTGGGGGCATTTTGGGGGAAAATTTTGGCCCATTTGCAGGCCATTTTTCAGCCATTTCTCAGGCAGTTTTTCCAGCCATTTCTTAGGCAGCTTTTCCAGCCATTTCTCAGGCAGTTTTTCCAGCCATTTCTCAGGCAGCTTTTCTAGTCATTTCTTCAGTCAGTCTTGGGGGCCTTTTCAGGCAGTTTTTCAGGCCTTATTCCAGTCAGTTTGGGGGGCCTTTTCAATCAGTTTTTTGGGCCTTTTCAGTCAGTTTTTTGGGCCTTTTCAATCAGTTTTTCTAGCCATTTCTCAGTCAGTTTTTCGGGCATTTTCAGTCAGTTTTTCTAGCCATTTCTCAGTCAGTTTTTCGGGCACTTTCAGGCAGTTCTTCAGGCCATTTCGGGGGACATTTTTGGCCCATTTGCAGGCCATTTTTCAGTCATTTCTCAGGCAGTTTTGGGGCCTTTTCAGGCAGTTTTTCTAGCTATTTCTCAGGCAGTTTTGGGGCCTTTTCAGTCAGTTTTTTGGGCCTTTTCAGTCAGTTTTTCTAGCCATTTCTCAGTCAGTTTTTCGGGCCTTTTCAGTCAGTTTTTCTAGCCATTTCTCAGTCAGTTTTTCGGGCATTTTCAGGCAGTTCTTCAGGCCATTTTGGGGGCATTTTGGGGGAAAATTTTGGCCCATTTGCAGGCCATTTTTCAGCCATTTCTCAGGCAGTTTTTCCAGCCATTTCTTAAGCAGCTTTTCTAGCCATTTCTCAGTCAGTTTTTTGGGCCTTTTCAGGCAGTTTTTCAGGCCATTTTTCAGACATTTCTCAGTCAGTTTTGGGGCCTTTTTCAGTCAGTTTTGGGGGCCTTTTCAGTCAGTTTTTCTAGTCATTTCGCAGTCAGTTTGTCTAGCCATTTCGCAGTCAGTTTTTCTAGCCATTTCGCAGTCAGTTTTTGGGGTGTTGGGTGTTTGAAGGCACAAACTCCCACACCCACACCCACACTCACACTGTTTCCTGGCTGCCTTGATAAGTGGCCAGACCCATCTCGGTTGTGTTGAATTGGGCGTCTTTAATGTTCCTTTAAAAACAAAACAAGAAAAACCCCAGTTTTCCTGTTTGAAAAGGTTTCCTCTTGAGAAGGAATCGCTTCTCTGAATTGTTCAGCCGCCTGGATTCATTGGCTGTGACGGGAAGCCGTAGAAAATGGATGGATGGATGAGAGGGAGGGAGGGACAGAGAAAGAGAGAGAGAGAGAGAGAGAAAGCTGATAGATGAAGGGAGGGAGGAAAGGCTGGTTTGAAAAGATAAGAGGAGAAACAGAAAAAGCCGTGACTCAGATGGGCTTTTTATTTTCTAGCCATTTCGCAGTCAGTTTTTCCAGCCATTTCGCAGTCAGTTTTTCTAGCTATTTCTCAGGCAGTTTTGGGGAGTGTTTTTTGGCCCATTTCTAGGCCATTTTTGGCCTATTTGCAGGCTGTTTTTCAGCCATTTCTCAGGCAGTTTTTCAGGCCTTTTTCAGTCAGTTTTTGGGGCCTTTTCAATCAGTTTTTTGGGCCTTTTCAGTCAGTTTTTTGGGCCTTTTCAGTCAGTTTTTCTAGCCATTTCTCAGTCAGTTTTTCGGGCATTTTCAGTCAGTTTTTCTAGCCATTTCTCAGGCAGTTTTTCAGGCCTTTTTCAGTCAGTTTTTCTAGCCATTTCTCAGGCAGCTTTTCTAGCCATTTCTTCAGTCAGTCTTGGGGGCCTTTTCAGGCAGTTCTTCAGGCCGTTTTTCGTGCATTTCTCAGGCAGTTTTTCAGGCCTTTTTCAGTCAGTTTTGGGGCCTTTTCAATCAGTTTTTGGGCCTTTTCAGTCAGTTTTTGGGCCTTTTCAGTCAGTTTTTCTAGCCATTTCTCAGTCAGTTTTTCGGGCATTTTCAGTCAGTTTTTCTAGCCATTTCTCAGGCAGTTTTTCAGCCAGTTTTCAGCTTTTCTCAGGCAGTTTTCCAGCCATTTCTCAGGCAGTTTTTCCAGCCATTTCTCAGGCAGTTTTTCTCAGGCAGCTTTTCTAGCCATTTCTTCAGTCAGTCTTGGGGCCTTTTCAGGCAGTTCTTCAGGCCGTTTTTGGCGCATTTCTCAGGCAGTTTTTCAGGCCTTATTCCAGTCAGTTTGGGGGCCTTTTCAATCAGTTTTTCCTTTTCAGTCAGTTTTTGGGCCTTTTCAGTCAGTTTTTCTAGCCATTTCTCAGTCAGTTTTTCGGGCATTTTCAGTCAGTTTTTCTAGCATTTCTCAGTCAGTTTTTCCAGCCATTTCTCAGTCCATTTTCAGGGGCATTTTTCTAGGCCATTTCAGGCAGTCTTGGGGGCCTTTTCAGGCATTTTCAGGCAGTTTTCCAGCCATTTCTTCAGGCCTTTTTCAGGCCTTTTTCAGTCAGTTTCAGGTCGGTTTTCAAGTCAGTTTTTGGGCCTTTCTACGGTCAGTTTTTGGGCCATATTGCAGTCAGTTTTCTAGCCATTTCTCAGTCAGTTTTTCAGGCCATTTCAGGTCAGTTCTTCAGGCCATTTTCAGTTTTTGGGGGGAAATTTTCATTCAGTTTTCTAGCCATTTCTCAGGCAGCCATTTCTCAGGCCGCTTTTCCAGCCATTTCTCAGGTCAGTTTTCCGGCCTTTTCTCCAGGCAGTTTTTCGCGCATTCTTCAGTCAGTCTTGGGGCCTTTTCAGGCAGTTTTTCTAGGCCCTTTCTCAGTCAGTTTGGGGGCCTTTTCAATCAGTTTTTGGGCCTTTTCAGTCAGTTTTTCCTAGGCCATTTCTCAGTCAGTTTTCTCGGGCTATTTTCAGTCAGTTTTTCTGGCATTTCTCAGTCAGTTTTTTGGGCCGTTTTCAGTCAGTTTTTCCTAGCCATTTCTCAGTCAGTTTTCGGGTATTTTCAGTCAGTTTTCTGGCCATTTCCTACTCAGTCAGTTTTCCGGGCATTTTCAGGCAGTTCTTCCAGGCCATTTGGGGCGGTTTTTCATTTTTGAGGAGAAGTTTGGCCGGCATTTGCTCAGGCCATTTTTCAGACAGTTTCTCCGGGCAATTTTTCCAGCCATTTCTTAGGCCAGCTTTTCCAGCCATTTCTCAGAGCGGTTTTTCCAGCCATTTCTCAGGCAGCTTTCTGGCCTTCTCAGTCAGTCTTCCGGCCTTTCTCAGTCAGTCTTGGAGGCGCCGTTTTCCCAGGCAGTTTTTCAGGCCTTATTCCAGTCAGTCAGTTTTGGGGGCCTTTTCAGTTTTTTGGGCCTTTTCAGTTTTTTGGGCCTTTTCAATAGCCATTTCTCAGCAGTTTTCATTTTCAGTCAGTTTTTCTAGCCATTTTCTCAGTTCAGTTTTAGGAGGACATTTTTCAGTCCAGTTTTTCAGTTTTTCCAGCCATTTCTCAGGCAGCCAGCCATTTCAGGCAGTTTTTCTAGCCATTTCTTCAGCATTTTCGCGCGGGCCTCAGGCAGTTTTTCAGGCTATTATTCAGTCAGTTCTTGGGGGCCTTTTCAGGCAGTTTTTCAGGCCTTATTCCAGTCAGTTTGGGGGGCCTTTTCAATCAGTTTTTCTAGCCATTTCTCAGTCAGTTTTTCGGGCATTTTCAGTCAGTTTTTCTAGCCATTTCTCAGTCAGTTTTTCGGGCACTTTCAGGCAGTTCTTCAGGCCATTTCGGGGGACATTTTTGGCCCATTTGCAGGCCATTTTTCAGTCATTTCTCAGGCAGTTTTGGGGCCTTTTCAGGCAGTTTTTCTAGCTATTTCTCAGGCAGTTTTGGGGCCTTTTCAGTCAGTTTTTTGGGCCTTTTCAGTCAGTTTTTCTAGCCATTTCTCAGTCAGTTTTTCGGGCATTTTCAGTCAGTTTTTCTAGCCATTTCTCAGTCAGTTTTTTGGGCCTTTTCAGTCAGTTTTTCTAGCCATTTCTCAGTCAGTTTTTCGGGCATTTTCAGTCAGTTTTTCTAGCCATTTCTCAGTCAGTTTTTCGGGCATTTTCAGGCAGTTCTTCAGGCCATTTTGGGGGAAAATTTTGGCCCATTTGCAGGCCATTTTTCAGCCATTTCTCAGGCAGTTTTTCCAGCCATTTCTTAGGCAGCTTTTCCAGCCATTTCTCAGGCAGTTTTTCCAGCCATTTCTCAGGCAGCTTTTCTAGTCATTTCTTCAGTCAGTCTTGGGGGCCTTTTCAGGCAGTTTTTCAGGCCTTATTCCAGTCAGTTTGGGGGCCTTTTCAATCAGTTTTTGGGCCTTTTCAGTCAGTTTTTTCA
>NW_028262712.1:0-5153 GCF_049901715.1 Pseudonaja textilis | reverse complement strand
TGGATAGGGGAAGGGGAGGGAATGAAAGGAAGGAGGGAAGGAGGAAGGGAAGGAAGGGACGGGAAGGGAAAAGAAGGGAAGGGAAAGGAAAGAAGGGAGAGGAAGAGGGGAAGAGGAGGGGAAAGGAAGGGAATGGGTGAGAAGGGAAGGAGGGAGAGGGAAAAAGAAAAGAAAGAAAATACATGGATAGGGGAAGGAGGGAATGAAAGGAAGGAGGAAGGAGGAAGGAAGGGAAGGGAAAGGAAGGGAAAAGAAGGGAAGGGAAAGGAGAAGGGAGAGGAAGAGGGGAAGGAGGAAGGGAAAGGAAGGAAATGGGTATGTGAAAAGAAAGGAAAGAAAAAGGAGGGAGAAAAAAGAAGAAAGAGCACGATAGGGAAAGGAAGAATGAAAGGAAGGGAAGGAGAAGGGGGAAAGGGAAGGAAGAAGAAGGATAGGAAGGAAGGGAAGAAGGGAGAAGAAGGAGAGGGAAAAAGAAAGGAGGGAAAAGGAAGGAAGGGAGAAGGGAAGGAAGGGAAAAGGAAAGAAAGAAAAGGATGGATAGGAAGGAAGAGGGATGAAAGGAGGAAATATGGAGGAAAGAGAGAGGAAGGCAATGAAGAAGTGAAGGAAGAAGGATGGAGGGAGGAAGAGGAGAAAGGAAGGAAATGGGGAGAAGGGAAGAGGAGAGGAAAGAAGGAGAATGAAGGTTGAGGAAGTGAAGAGAAGAGGGAGGAGGAGGGAAGAGGGAGGGAAGGAAGGAAAGAAGAAGGGAATAAGGGGAAGGAAGGAGAGAAAGGGAAAAAAAGGAAGAAAATATGAGAAGGAAGGAGAAAGGAAGGGGGAAGATAGAAGGAAGGAAGAAGATGAGAGGAGGGAGGAAAGGGAGAAGGAAGAGGAAGGAGAGGAAGTGAGGCATGAAGGAGGAGAGGAGAGCAGAAGGGAGGGAGGACATGGAAGGGGGGAAGGAGGAGAGAAAGGAAGGAAGGAAGAAGAAGGGAGAAGGAAGGAAGGAAAGGGAAGGAAGGAAAGAAGAGAGGAACGAGGGAAGGAAGAGGGAAAGGAAGGAAGGAGGAAGGAAAGGAAGGAAAGGAGGAAGGAAAGGAAAGGGAAGGAAGGAAAGGAAGAAGGGAAGGAAGAAGGAAGGAAGGAAGGAAGGAAGAAGGAGAGAGGGGAAGGAAAGAAGGAGGGAAGGAAGGAAGAGAAGGAAAGAGGAAGGAAAGGAAGGGGGAGGAAGGAAAGGAAGGAGAGGGAGAAAAAAAGGAAGGAGGAAGGAGAATGAAAGGAAGAGAAGGAAGGAAGGAAGGAAGGAAGGGAAAGGAAGGGGAAAGAAGGGAAGGGAAAGGAAAGAAGGAGAGGAGGAAGGAAAAGGAAGAAGGGGGGAAAGGAAGGAAGAAGGGGGAAGGGAAGAAGGAGAGGGAAGGAAAGGAAGGAGGAAGGAAGGGAGAAGGAAAGGAAGAAAGAAGGAAGGAAGGAACGGGAAGGAAAGGAAGGAGGAAAAAGGAAAGGAAAGGGAAAGAAGGAAGGAAGAGGAAAGAGGGAAGGAAGAGAAGGGAAGGAAGGGGAAGGGGAAGGAAGGGAGGAGGAAAAGGAAGGAAGGAAGGAAGGAAGGAAGGAAAGGGAGGAGGAAGGATAGAAGGAAGGAGGGAAGAAGGAAGGGAGGAGGAGAAGGAAGGAAAGGAAAGGAAAGGAAGAGGAGGGAAAGTGAGGGAAAAGGAAGGAAAGGAAGGGAAGGAAGGAAGAAAGGAAGGAAGGAAGGGAAGGAAGGAGGGAGGAAGGAAGGAAGGAAGGAAAGTGAAGGGGGGAAGGGAAGGAAGGAAGAAGGAGAAGGAAGGAAGAAGAAGAAAGAGAGGAGAGGAGGGAAAAGGATGGGTGAAGGGAAGGAAGGAAGGAAAAGGAAAGAAGGAAGAAGGAGAAGGAAGGAAAGGGAGGAAAGGAGAGGAAGGAAGGAAGGGGAAGAGAGGAAGAAGGAAAGAAAAAGGAAGGAAGGAAGGAGGGAGGGAAGGAAGGAGGGAAGGAAGGAGAGGAAAAGGAAGAAGAGAGAAGGGAAGGAAGGAAGAAGGGAAGGAGGGAAGGGAAGGAGGGAAGAGAGGGAAGGAAGGAGGGAAGGAAGGAAGGGAAGGAAAAGAAGGAAGGAAGGAGAAGAAAGGAAGGAAAGGAGGAAGGAAAGGAGAAGGAAGGAGGAAAGGAAGGAAAGGAAGAAAGGAAGGAAGGAAGGAAGGAAGAAGGAAGAAGGAAGGAGGAGGAAGGGAAGGGAAGGGAAGGAAGGAAGGAAGGAGGGAAGGAAGGAAGGAGAGAAGGAAAGAAGAGGAAGGGAAGATGGGAAGAAGGAAGGAAGGAAAGGAAGGGAAGGAAGGGAAAGGAAGGGAAGGAAGGAAGAAGGGAGAGGGAGGAAAGGAAGGAAGGAAGAAGGGAGGGAAGGAAGGAAGGGGAAGGAAGAGGAAGGAAAGGAAGAAGGAGGAAAGGAAGGAAGGAAGGAAAGGAAGAAGGAAGAAGGAAGGAAGGAAGGAAAGGAAGGAGAATGGAAGGAAGGAGGAAGGAGGAGGAGAAGGAAAGAAAGAAAAGAAGGAAGGAAGGGAAGGAAGGAAGGAAGGAAGGAGGAAGGAAAGGAAGGAAGGAAAGAAAGAGAAGAAGGAAGAAGGAAGGAAGAGGGAAGGGAGGAAAGGAAGGAAGGGAAGAAGGAAGGAAGGGAAAGGAAAGGAGAAGGGAAGAAGGAGAAGGAAGGAAGAGGGAAGGAAGGAAAGGAAGGAAGGAAGGGAAGGAAGGAAGGAAGGAAAGGAAGGAGAAGGAAGGGAGGAAGGAAGGGAAGGAGAAGGAGAAGGAAAGGAAGGAAGAAGAGGAAGGAGGAAGGAAGGGAAAGGAAGAAGAGGGAAGGAGGGAAAGGGGGAAAGGAAGAAAGGAAGGAAGGAAAGAGGGAAGGAAGGGAAGGAGAGGAAGGAAGAGAAAAGGAAGGAAGGAAAGGAAGGGAGGAGGGAAGGAAGGAAGGAAGGAAGAGGGAAGGAAGAGAAGGAAAGGAAGGAGAGGAAGGAAAGGAAGAAAGGAAGGAGGAAGGAAGGAGGGAGGGAGGAAGGAAGGAAGGAGAAAGGAAGGAAGGAAGGAAGAAGGAAGGAGGAGGGAAGGAAGAAGAAGGAAGGAGGGGAGGAAAAGGAAGAAAGGAAGGAAGGAAGGAAGGAAGGAAGGAGAGGGAAGAGGGAAGGAGAGGAAGGAAGGGAAGGAAGAAGGAAGAAGAAGGAAGGAAGGAAGGGAAGGAAGAAGGAAGGAAGAAAAGGAAGGGAAGAAGGAAAGGGAAGGAAGAAAGGAAGGAAGGAAGGAAAGGAAGGAAGGAAAGGAAGGAAGGAGGAAGGGAGGAAGGAAGGAAGGAAGGAAGGAAGGAGGGAAGGAAGGGAAGGAGGAAGGAAGGAGGGAGGAAAGAAGGAAGGAAGGAGAGAAAGGAAGGAGAAGGAAGGAAGGAAGGAAGGAAGGAAGGAAAGGAAGGAGAAGAAGAAAGGGAGGAAGGAAGGAGAGGAAGGAAGGAAAGGAAGGAGAAGGAAGGAAGGAAGGAGGAAGGAAGAAGAAGGAGAGGAAGGAAGGAGGAAGGAGGGGGGAGAGGGAAGGAAGAGAAGGGAAGAAAGGAAAGAAAGGAAGAAGAGGTAGAAGGAAGGAAGGAAGGAAGGAAGGAAGGAGGAAGGGAAGGGAAGGAAGGAAGGAAGGGGAAAGAAGGAAGGAAGAGGAGGAAGGAAAAAGGAAGGAAGGAAGAGGAAGGAGGAAGAGAAAGGAAGGGAGAAGGAAGGAGGGAAAGGAAGGAAGGAAGGAAGGAAGGAGGGAAGAGGAGAAGGGAAGGGAAGAAGGAAGGAAAGGAAAGGAAGGGAGGAAAGGAGGAGGAAGAGAAGGGGAAGGGAAGGAAGGGAGGAGGAAGGGGAAGGAAGGAAAGGGGAAGAGAAGGAAGGAAGGAAGGAAAGGAAAGGAAGGAAGGAAGAGGAAAGGAAAAGAAGGGAAGGAGGAAGGAAGGAGGAGAGGAAGGAAGGGAAGGAAAGGAGGAAAGGAAAGGAGGAGGAGAGGAAGGAAGGAGGGAAAGGAAAGAAGGAAGGGAAGGAAGGGGAGAGGGACAGGAATAGAAAGGACAGGAGGGAGGGAAGGGAAGTGAGGAAGGAAGGGAAGGAAGGAGGAAGGAAGGAAGGAAGGAGGAAGGAAAGGAAAAGAAGGGACAGGAAGGAGGGGAGGAAGGAAGGGAAAGAAGGAAGGAAGGAGAGGAAAGGAAAGGAAGGAAGGAGGGAAGGAGGAAGGAAAGGAGAGGGAGGAAGGAGGAAGGGACGGGAAGGAAAAGGAGGGAAGGAGGAGGAAGGAAGGAAGGGCAAGGAAGGAAGAGGAAGAGGAAAGGAAAGGAGGAGGAGAGGAGGGGGAAGGAAGAGGAAAGGAAGGAAGGAAGGGAAGGAAGGAAGGAAGGAAGGAAGGGGGGAAGGAGGGAAGGGGGAAAGGAAGGAGGAGGGAAGGAAGGGAAGGGAAGGAAGGAGGGAAGGAAGGAAAGAAAGGAAGGAGGGGAGGAGGGGGAGGAAGGGAAGGAAGGGAAGGAAGGAAGGAAGGAAGGACAGGGAAGGAGAGGGCGAAAGAGAAGGAAGGGGAGGGAGGAGGAAGGGAAAGGGAGAATAGAAAGGGCAGGAGAGGGGGGGAGGAGGAAGGAAGGGGGAAGGAAGGAGGAAGAATGGGAGGAAGGAAGAGGGGAGGAGGAGAGAAGGAAGGGAAGGAAAGGGAGGAAGGAAGGAAGGAAGAAGAAGGAAAGAAGGAGAAGGAGAGGAGGAGAGGAAGGAGGAGGAAGGAGGGGGAGGAGGAAGGAGGAGAGAGGAAGGAGAGAGAGAAGGAGGGAGAAAGGAGGAAGGAAGGGAGGAGGAAGGAGGGAACAGGAACAAGGACGGAAGGAGAGGGGAAGGGAGGGAGGAGGGGAAGAGAAAAGGAAGGAGGGAAGGAGGGAGGAAGGAGGAAGGAAGGAGAAGGAGGGAAGGAAGGAAGGGCGAGGGAGGAGAGAGAAGAAGGACGGGAGAGGGGGAAGGAGAGGAAGGAAGGAGGAAGGACAGGAGGAAGAGGAAAAAGGGCAGGAGAGGAGGGAGGAGGGAGGGAAGGGAGAGGAAGGACAGAAATAGAAAAGGACGGGAGAGGGAGGAGGAGAGAGGAAGGAAGAGGGGGGGAAAGAGAAACAGGGGGGA
>NW_028262711.1:0-103007 GCF_049901715.1 Pseudonaja textilis | reverse complement strand
AGGGACTCCCAATACTTCCGCAACCACTTGAGAGTCCATAAACTCTTGTGTGTGGGAGGGAGAAGGTTTTTTTTAACTTCGCGGAGCCCAAAGGGGTTCCTGGACCAGAGGAGAGACGGATGTGAATTTGGCTCAGGTAATACTTTGGAATCAGAAGCGGCGGCCTGCAGAAGCATTTGGAATGGTGCTACCCTCCGCCCCCCGCCAAGACCCCAGCAGCTGACTTGCTTTTTATAGCCTAAAGTGCCTTTTCTTAGCTTAAGGGTATTTTTCTCCACATTTGGGAGTGAAGACTGGAAATGCAACCCCAGCAGGAAAGACCGACCCTGCAAAAGTGATTTGCTGACGGGAGAAAAAAACAATCCAGGAGTCAGCAAGGCTTCAAGATTTTCTAACTCACTTGTCCCTTTTTCGTCGCGCGAATGGAACAGGAGCAAACCGGAACCACTTGTTCTTTCATTGTCCGTTTTATTACTGAAGGAAACAGGGTAGAAATAAAATGCTCGGGAGTATCGATCCCTCCCGCTCAAGCGGAGCGTAAATCAGCCAAGAGCAAAAGCGGTTTTTGCAAAGGTGACTTTTAATTAAACCCCATTCAATGAAGTGCTGAAGAGAAACGCATTGTGTGGGGGGAGAAAGTCCGACTCTTTTAAAGCCGAAATTAAGAGCATCAGCACCACCACAGGGAAAGATAAGCGGTGCCCCTTTCAGGCAGCATTTCCAAGCAGCGGTGGAGATGTCACCCTTTCATTCTTTCCAACCGGGGAGAGAAACGGCCAGGAGGAGTTTCCCTGAGGTGCCGCCAGAACAGCCGAGCCATTTCCAGCCCGAAAGGAGACCGTTGTGTTTCCGAGACCGTTGGCTTTCTCTCCTCACTGCCTCCACCCCCCCGACGGTTCAGGTTTCCCTTTCTTCCTCTTCGTTTCGCTGCTGCTCCTCGCCCTCCTCCTCTTCCTCCTCCTCCTCCTCATTCTGCTGCTGCTCTTCCTCCTCCTCTTCCTCCATCCTCTCTCCCTCCTCCTCATTTTCTTCTTCTTCTTCTTCTTCCCGATTCTTGTCAGGGTCTTTGGCATCTTCCTTCTTCTCTCTGTCTTTTTTCTTACTCTCCGACACTCCCCTTTTGTCCTTCTGCTCGTTCCTGTAAGCTAGAAGACCAACAAACACAGCATTAAACAAAACCGGCAAAGCGGAAGGCTGACGAGGCGCTGTGCCCGCTGTTCGGCACGCGACCGAGTCAGCGTGATGCAGAGAAGAGCTTTAAGGGACGGGGCAAAAATATTGCGCCTTGTTGCAGCTTCTGTGGAAGGGTGGCTCTGCGGAGCTCACCGATATCCGTGAAGAACTACGAACGGGTATCCCTTGTGGGGGAAGTCCGTCTAAAGAGCAAGCCATTCAGTGCTGAAATCTTTATTTCTAACCCATTTCACAACCATCTTTTTATGAAGGGAAAATAGCCTATCTCAAAACAGTATTCCGGCAATAACGCAGCAAACTTTCTAACAGGGTAATTGGGGGCTGGAAAAGTTTCCTCTGGTTCTTTGCTTCTGATGCCAAGTCATATTTGGCATATTGGTATCTTTCCTGATTTTGTTTGGGTTGAAATAATTTTTAAACAAAAAATGCCAAGTGTGTTTAGAACTTTGCACTGGCCTTTGGCAAACGAGTAGCTTAAAAGAAGCAAATGAAGGCAAGGAGAAGAGTCAGAAGGAGTGCAGAAGGCAACCAAGGTGCACTTACCTTCTAAGGACTCCTTTAGAGGTCCTACGAACCGCTGGAATTCCATCTCTTCCATGGCAGAAATAACATCTCCAGCATTCAGTGTCTTTCTCTTCCCCTTCCTTGCAAAGTTGTTGGCGCTAATTTTAAAAAGATAAAAGCAAATAAACGCGTGTCCCCCGTCATACCTAAAAGTTTTCCACTTCCGTTTTGGTAAACTAGACCAGGGGTCGCCAACCTTTTGGGCCTCAGGGGCCACCAAACTCATAATTTTAAATCCCGCAGAGACCCTGGGAAAATCCCCCCAAAAGTCTGCAGGAAAATCCCCCACCCCTGTTATCCTACCGATTGATCGTTCTTTATTTGGGATCGCAGGATACCATCAGCTCAGGGGGGGGGAGAGAGAGAGAGAGAGAGAGAGAGAGAGAGAGAGACTTTTGGCTTCATGCAAGGAAAGCAGCAGAAGCAGCAGAAGTCTTCCTTTCTCTCCCCCAAACTCCACCAGAAATGAGTCTTTGCAGCCTCTTGGAGCAGGAGGCCTTGCAGGGTGCCAAAGACTAATTTCTGGTGGAGTTTGGGGGGAGAGAAAGAAATACTTTTGCTGCTTTCTTTGCATGCAGCCAAAAGCAGAAGAAGAAAGAAGCGGAAAGAAGCAGCCCGGTGCCCAGGCCAGGCCCGTGGGGTGAGTGGGGCAAGTTCCCCCTCTGCCCATTCCCCCCTTCCCTCAGTACCCCATGTTGTTTGCAATGCAAGCGATGCAAGCCTTGTGTTCTTGCGCAGCCTGGATTAATTGCTTTGGGGTGTGTGTGTGTGACATTTCTCTGCAGACCAGCAAAATTTTCTCGCGGACCACCAGTGGTCCCCGGCCCACCGGCTGGCGACCGTTGAACTAGACGAAGGGAAATCAAACAAGCCGAGCTTGGCAGTCGGCAGGCTTTCAGCCCCAGCGGTAACTATCCATTTCCATGATAGTCTCTGCACAGGATTAATAATGATTTGTTAATGGAGAAAAACACGGTCGTCTTAAAAAGTGCTTTAAAAAATAAAAACCCTGTTGAAAACCAGCCCGTTCCTCTCTTTAGGCGCGGCGGGGGCTTCTCCTCCGGGAGGGAAGGAGGGTAGCGGCAGCCCCGAAGGGAAGCCAGGGCGGCCGGCCAGCTAACTCACCACGAGGTGGCATAGAGCACGAAGACGCTGGCCGCTCGCGAGATGGCACTCCGCGCTTCTTTCGAGACGTTCACGCCGTCCGGGAGCTGCGGGGAGGGAAGCGGGTCGGCTGAAAGGCTCCGCGACCGTCTCCGGCACCGCCAGAACCGGATCCCGCCCAACCCACCCTCCCGCCCCGGTCCCGCCGGCTCACCGCCTCCTTGATGATCCGCGTGATGACCGCGTTGGGCAGGTTCAGGTCCTCCGGCCGCTCAGCCATCCTGCCGGCCTGTGGAAGGAGGGAGGGAAGGCGGTGAAAGGGGCAAGGGAAGGGGCTGGACTAGATGACCTTTAAGGCCCCTTCCCGCTCGGATTCTCTGCTAAGCCCGCTTCACCCCCGCAGCGCCGCCGGCCTGGCTGCACCCGCCCTGCACCCCCCACCCCACCCCCAAACCCCACCCGGGACGAGATCGCGGGTCCCGCCTGAGCCCGAAGGCCGACCCCGCATCGCCCCGCCCCCTCCACGGCCCGGCCCCGCCCCCGCCCGCCGCTCGCCGCTCACCGCCGGGGAGCTCGAAAGACGCGCGGAGCCAAACCAGTGGCCGGCGCCCTCTCGCCCAGCATGCACTGCGCCCGGGGGCCGACACGCCCCTTCCGGAGGGAGGGAGGAGCCATTTGCGGGGCTGCCCTGGTTGGCGCCGCCCCCTCTGCAGCAGGAAAGGAACCGGATGAGCGAGGCGCCATTTGCGGGGCCCATCGAAGCATTTGCCGTCGCTCTCTCTCTTTCCCCGCCCACATCCGGTGCTTGCCTTCCGGCGCAGTGCCGGAAATGAGAGCCAGCTTGTCGTTGCCTAGCGACGGCGCCTATTTTTGTTTATTTTTATTTTTAACCTCGGGCAGGTGGGATGGCGAAGCGCCGCTTCTCCTCTCCCGGCCGGCGGGCGTCGGGGAAAGGGGCCCCTCTCCTGCCCGAGGCGGGCTTTTGGGCGGAGGACGGGCCGGGCCCTGGCCGAGACCTCACGCCGGGGGCCGCTTTGATGGGTTCGGAGTGGGGGGGTCGGACGCGGCCTGGTTCGGGAGAAGCCACGGAGCGGGCGGGGCTCCGTTTCCCCCAGGCCTCCCACTCCTTCTTTTAACCCGAGACGGTCCCTGCGGGTTTCTTGGCCAAGTTTTGTTCCCGAGGCGAAAGAATAAGTCAGTCCTCCCGGTTTGTAGTCTGAAGCTTCCCCCAGGACTGGTCCTCCACTGGGACCATGGCCATAAGAATAATAATTGTGATCATTATCCTTTATGAAGGATGCTTCTTCCAAGAAGCTAAAGTGGAGGGGTTTTTACACCCGCAGCAGACGGATGCTTGGACAACAGGTGCAATAGTTTCGGTCATGCTGCCCTTCCCATCACAGTGGAAAAAGACACCCACTGCAAGGGTCATCCAAGAGGTCCCATCATAATAACCCCCCCTTTTTTGCTGTCTTGCAGAAAGTGATGCCCGCTGAGCATCCCCAAAGCACAAATGAACTTTGTTGAGGGGTCTGCATCAACACTGGATTATATTCGGATGTCGTGCCCTTGTTGGAGTCTGATTCTGAGGGGGAGGTTGAGCAGCTGATAGGGAGTGGGAGTGTGGCTCCCTTGGCTGTGGATGATACAGGGGAAGGGCACAGTCTGGCTGGGCATTCAGAGGAAGACCCAGGGCCACCCCCTCTTCATCCTAGGGCACGCAAGGAGGAACAGAGAAGGGAGCAACATGGCTTACGGGAGAGAAAAGGGCCCTGATCCTTTCATTGGTTGCAGCTAGGAGAACAGAATATAAGAAGGGTGTTTGCACACAGCTCCTTGCTGGAAGCAAAGCGTGGATTATCTTGGTTGAGCCTTATCTGGGTTTTGGCGTCCTCCCAACTGTGGGTGCTGCGTTATCCTTTGAAAGTCTGCCATTTATCATCCTGGCCTGCCGTGTTAATTACTTCAGTGTGGTTTGTGTTGGTTTTTTTTTTAAATTTCTAATTACTTTGGATTCGGACTGCATTTCTGCCCTTCCTAGATTGTTCTTTGAAGAGTTTGTCATCCAGCCGAGGATAATTGGACATTGGAGGCCAAGTTGGAGGCATTAAAGGGAATTTATTCTACTTTTGCGTCTTTGTTATTTTTGTGTCATGCCCGGGGTTATCGCATTGGAAGGGAAGAGCAACTGTGTTTTCGGAAGGATGGGGGGGCTTTCTGAACACCAAACTTGTAAATCTGCCACTTTGGAGCAGCTGTTTCACTTTGTTTTGTTCTTCCTTGCATCCTGTTGCAGAAAGTTGCTGACAGCAATGGGGATAATCAACATCGGAGGTCAATGGGATGAAACCGTTTGCAATATGATCGCTTGTCAGCATCCCCCCTGCTGGGAGTCTATGCGGAGAATCGAAAGTGGGCATCCTCACATTTTGCTGAAGAACGTAGCCATACCTGGAAGAGATTTCCCAGCATCGGAAGGTAAGAAGTGCTCTGTAGAAATTAGATGCCAGGCCACTAAAGCCGACTAATAGGCAGTTGTTTCCGTTCCTGACCATGGAATAAGAAAGAGCTATATAAAAGAGGGGCTGAATTAAGCCAAAATGTACCTGTGGGTGATGTGGCTGGTATTTTTTTCACAGCTCTGGCATTTCGCTTTAGGCAAATTTGTTTCACTTGAGGTTTTGGGGAAAATAATCCTAACATAAAGCAAAAGTATGTTGCAATACATGCTTCGTCATGTGGTCAGTCCCTAGGAATTTGCTGATAAGCTGTGGGGCCATTGTTATTCTCCTACATCCATCTCTGGCCATAGTAGCAAACTAGGTTTCATAGCCGGTGCTAACTCAAAATCATTCCAAAAAGGCTTAATTTAAGCAAGCGGGTTGTTAAGAGATATTAGTGTTCATTTGGGCAGTGGTCAATCTGTATTTCAAACATTTTGGGAAGTTTTTTACAAGATACTCAGAAGAGAAAATGTGTTCCTAACATCATGTTTTGATATAGTCATATTAAATAATATACTTTAAGATATGTGAATGGAAAAGATTAAGAACGAAATGGAAATCTGTTTCTTCTTTAATGTTATATCAATAAGCAAATACGGTCAACGCCACATTTGCTTATTGATATAACATTAAAGAGGAAACAGATTCATTGTTCTTCTGCTAACAATAGATCTGCCAATGTGCATGAAAGAAAGAAAAAACCCACTCTTTTTTTTAAATACAGATTTGCTTTCTCCTTATTTCAGACAAACTGCCAACCCTGAAGATTGTTGACCTTCCCCTCCTCTATCCTCGGAGAGAACGAGTTAAATGTGTGGGAGGTTTTGATTCCGGCTCTAAGAAAATTTCCAGTAGCAAAGAAGCTAGAAATTGCGTTTCAAATTCTATTCTGAATGATGGCTGGATACCCGCCATTTCGGTACTGAGGTCAGCAAATTTGGATTTCCTCTACCTGTGTTTCTGGGATGACAGGCATAGTGCAGCGCTCTATAAGGAAATTTCCTCCTACTCCCCAGCCCCCCCAAAGGCCTATGCAGATTTTCTTTCACGTCTGGTCAATGGAAACAGGACAGGCTGTTTCTGCATATATCTGCAATCATGCAGAAGTAAGGCAGAATTCTTGGGCAGGGTTTGTGCCCTCTGCGTGGTCTCCATTGTGCGTCTCCCTCTGTGTGCATTTCAGTTCAGAAAAGAATCCTTTCCCAGGTCTGAACTCCAGAATGAAATCTCAGTCTCTCCGTTTCCCACCAATAAATTTCACCTGCTCGAGGCAACCTGAGAAAGTGAGTGAATTCAGTGGATTGTTGTGTACAAGTGCTTTCTTTGGCCTTGAAGGAGGCTTCACCCAGACCGTATTCGACACCCAACCTGCTTCAAGTTTCTTGCATTCGGTGTTCAGGAATGTGGCTAAATGCATCTTGCAATGATGTTGGAAGAAACTCTGCCCGTTGCGGCCCCCCCTTGAGTCCTTTGAGGTGAGGGTTGATAGCAATAGGACCATCCCATAGTGCCTTACAGCACCCTTTGGGCAGTTTACAATGTCAGCCTATTTCCCTCAAGCATCTGGGTCCTCATTTTACTGGTCTCAGAAGGATGGAAGGCTGATTCAACTTGAGCCCCGTCAGGATCAAACTCCAGGCTGGGTGCAGAGTTTGCCTGCAGTACTGCATTCTGATGCACATTTTGCCCTTCTGCAACGGTGCAGGATTAATAACCTAATAACAACTGAAACTGCCACAGCTGTCATTTTAGGTTGGCACAGCCAGGTGATGATGTCTGCGACTCCATCGCTTAGAGGTGGAGTTTGCCAGTCCCAGGTACTATGATTGAGCAAGGACTATTTGTAGCAAAGAAACATTTTTCTTGTGAATTTATAGCTGTGGGTAAGGAAGAGCTTATTGTCTCAGAAATCTTCCCAATCATTAATGAAACCAAGTAGACGAGGAGTAAAACCTCATTTTCACTGTAGATGAACAGTCTCTTGGGGCGCTGAACTAGCCAGTTAGCAACCAAGGCAGAACATCCTGGATGCCTTTTCTGGAACTGCAGCAGAGCTTGGAACTGTTAACCCTTGAACAATCCAGCGTTTGTCCCTCTTGTGATCTCCAGCTCTTCTTTTGCCAAATAGTAAGGAGTCGTTCCTTTCGCATGGACACGTTAGGTGCAGGTGACAGAGCCCTCCGAGTTTGTGGTGCAGAGACTGGGTCCCCAGCCCCCCTGTGGAAGCACGGTTTTCCGGTGGGTTCCAGACAAGCGACCCAGATTCCTGAAGTCTCAGAATCCTAACGGGGGAGTGTAAGTGATGCCATGAATATAATTTGGTATAGTCTTGCATTTGTGCGGGGGGTGGATGTGAACAAGGCTCTGCTCTGCAGGATCGCCCTCTGCTTGCTGGCCTTGGCCGCTGCATATCTGATTCCTTCTGTTGTTCTCACCTTGCAAAACCTTTTGTATTTGGGGAGACCCGGGGAAAGAGAGGTGCTTGCTAGTGAAGAGCCCAACCTTCACAAGGGAGCTTTAATTAAGGCAGCCTGGTGGCTCCTTTCCTCCTTAGAGAGGAGAAATGGGAGGCAGAGAGGTTTTTTTTTATTCAGTATTGCAATGCTTCTGTTTTAAACTGCTGTTGAATCACTGTATAAGAAATCAAGTGGGCCCTTTTTCTCCCCCTCCTTTAGAAAGATGCCCCCACAAAATATATGTGTGAAGGAACTTCCTTTGGAAAATCTCCTCTCTCTCAAGGATCATCAAGGGGCTGTGAGTTGTGCCTTGGTATGTGCGTGTGTGTGTGTGTGTGTGTGTGTGTGCTTTTTGTTTGTTCGATTGACAGGTCCTCCCCCGTTTTTCATCCCTTAGCTTGAAGGAGGGGAATCTAGCAGGTGAGGGCTTTCCTGGTCTGGCCTGAAGCTTGGGAGCCTTTCGGGACTGCTGGTAAAGGCAGAGATTGGGCGTTCCTGAGATATAGGGGAGAGGTCCTCCTTCCAGAAGCGCCTTGGCCAAGGAGATTCGAAAACACCGGGGAGAATGGCCGAGCTGAAAGAGAATAGTCAGCCTGCCTTTCAAGGGTGCCTCTTCTGTGGTGTTTTCCTCCGTCGATTCCTTGATCCTAGGAGCTTCTTGACTTGGGGGGCGATGGATTGGGGGAGGCACCTGCAGAGCTTTGGATGGGATTCTAGTGTGCTTGGGATGTTGTTGTTTTTTGCTTTCTTATTTGAACGATCTCTTTCTGCAGAAAAGAAAAAAGTCAAATAAAGTTCCTACAGGAGGTCAACCCTACTTTCGTTATCCAAAGCTGAATCAAAAAGCTAACAATAAGCCAAGGTCAGTTCTAAAAAGCTGGGTGGCTTTGGAACAGCCACTCTCTCTTAGATGCTGTTATAGGAAACACGACTACATCTCATTTTTGAACAGCAAATTAAATTATCACATGAAATTGTGGAACAGTCTTTCCGTTATGGGTTTTTTTTTGGTAAAAAAAATTATTTCAG
The DNA here is from genome assembly GCF_049901715.1 of Pseudonaja textilis. Lineage (NCBI taxonomy): Eukaryota > Metazoa > Chordata > Lepidosauria > Squamata > Elapidae > Pseudonaja > Pseudonaja textilis. The sequence continues at coordinate 94,156 of NW_028262711.1, read as the reverse complement.
TTTTCCACATTTTAAAAACATCTTTTTTTAGTGAACAGCAGGATTCCAGGTTTTCACATTTCCATACAAACATGATTTTGATTACAAATTCATCTTTCACATTTAGTTTCATATCTTATCATTACTTTACATGTTTTCTATTCATTTTCTCAAGTACTTTCCTCAAGCTTATTTTATAAATTTTCAACTCATTTCTAAACCTATTTCTTTTAACTTTAAATAATTCTCATATCTTCATCTTCATTGCGCTTTATACTTTTATCTGTCAGGTTGGCAATTTCATCGCATGTTCTTATTTAACAGTCTTTCCGTTATATTGATAACCAGTTTAAAAGAAAAAAAAATGTATTACTTGAATCAAAATAGTATTAAAAGTAAGAGTCATACACATCTGAATACGAAAAAGCATATATGAACAGGATAAAAAAAACTGAGTGTAAAAATGAAAAAGAGAGGAAGGTTTCCCCTTTTGAAGGTTTAAACTAAACCTTTTAAAACGCTACTTTTGACGGGACACCCAAGCGCTAATCCTCTTATCCAACAAGAATCCTAGTCGGGTTGTAAGGCGGCATCTCTTGCAGAAGGTGGACTCTGTCCTCTCCACCTGGCTCCAAATGCCGAGAAAAAGACAGGTGCATCTTTGGTCCATAGAGGAAAAAAAGGCCTCACCTCTGTGCTCCTGTTAACAGGGTCTTTCTGGGGACATTTGGGAAGGAGGAGAGCTGAGATTGTCCCCTGCTGTAGTTCTGTAGGCGAACCAAGGAGCACAGATGACGGCCTCCTCAGAGCAAGGCAACAGCCGGTGGACCCTCTGCCTCTGTGGCTACAAAATGAAGGTGTGACTCAGGGGAGCAAGAGAGGAAAGGCGCTGCAGGAGACCAAGGAGAAATTAGCAGCCTCCTTTATTGTGCAGAAGGCACCCCGTTTTGACCGATCCGAAGCGAAGGTAAGCAAGACCCGAGCAGCGCAGTGGCAATCGTCTGTTTTCACGGCCTGGCCTGAATCTGGTTTTTTTAATGGCTCACATATTATGGTATATCGTATCCTCAGCAAGGGGCTGCAACCACCCTGGCCCAGAGCCTGGGAGAAGAGTCAGGTCTTTGTGGGGCCTCTTGCTGGGTGGGATCAGCGACTGGCTTTGCTCTCTGGTTCGCTTGCTTGTGTCTCTGCCTTGATCGTCTTAGTTGCTTTGTTTGGGGGCTGCGAATGGCTCAGAGTCAATTGGAGTCCGGTGAAATACCGGAGAGGCAGAATTAAGGAGGCAAGAGGCAAACCTCCTGGGATTTTTTTCCTGCTGGTCTTCGCTGCAGTCTCTCCCTCCTTCCTTCCTTTTCCACCCCCTCTTTTCTTCAGATCCCCATGAAAGACAAAGATTTGGGAAGAAGCCTAGGCCGCCAGCCCAAGATCGTCTCAGCAGGTTTGCCTCTTTCCGTTGTAGCGTTAGGGCTACCTGAATGTAATTGGAAGGCTTCCCAGCCAGGACTGACTGACTTCTGACTGGCCACAGGCTCACTGATCCTGAGACACCTGAGGGCAGAGCAGCTGGGGGACGCTGGTAACCATCAAGGCAAGAAAGGAGGGGGCCTCCTTGAGCACAGCCAGATGTCCCCAGAATCTGTAAGTGCTGCTGACCCTCCAGGGCAGAGTCACTAATTCCCCCACCCCACACACCTCCCCACACCCCCAATGTGGCTCCTGCACTCTTGACTGAGTGGGAGAAGGAAGACCCAGGCAGAGGCTGAGCAAAGGGAGACGGTGTAGCATGGCTCTGGGACTTTTGGAGGTGCTGGGAGCAGCAAGGGTCGGTTGCCCGAAGCCCCGTGAATAGGTGACCTGGTCTGCCATGGAGACGAGTGGTGGTCTCTGCCCCAGTGGAGGCTTATTGTGCCAGGATTGATCCCTACAGTGGCAGGTATGAAAGTGCTGCAGTGAAGGGAAGCAGGCTGAGGGTGGAGGGCAGTCTGGAAGGAATTCTGTCAGCATGGGGCATCTTCCCTCTGGGGTCCTGGCCCAGGGGGACTTAGGGGGTCCTGCCTGGCCGGAGAAAAGTGGGCAGCTCTTTCTCCCTCTCCTCTCCACATGAAAAGAGGCAGGAAACTCAGGTGGTTTAACTACTGAGCTGTCTCTCTCTTGATTATTTTCTGTTGTTTTGGGTGCTCCCTCTCCTCCCCCCAAAAAAGAAACAATTTTGGGGAAACAGCCTGCCTAGTTTTTGTGGGTATTTTTCCCCCCAGGCTGCAGGGAATTGCAAGCTGCACGCGTCCCCAGCCATGTTTGCTAAGAGAAAACCTTGCGTGAAATTTATGGAATATAAGACCAATGTGGCACGGCTGGGCATGGAGGGTGAGTGCAGTGGACTTTTATCCTAGCGGTCTGCCTTAGGGCTGTAGTTGAAGCCTACGGAGCTGAGGCCATTATCTTTCCGCCAGCTGGCCCCTGCTCACCCCCCAGCAGAAGCCCCAATGTTGCCCACCTGCCCCTCCAGCAAGCTCTGCATGCTGGTGTGTGTTATATGTTCTCCTTGACGTGGAAGGAAGTAAAGCACCCTGGAGGTTAGAGGGCTGCGGTGCTGGCCTTGAGAGTAGCCAGAAGGGGATGGTGGAATGATTGCAGGACGTCATGTTCCCTTCAGTTCAGGAGGAGAAGGGGAGGCCGCAGGAGGAGGAAAGGCCTCTTCCTTGAGCTCCACCATACTCTTCTCTCTTTCCTGGGGAACAGCAGTGGAGCCAACTTAACAAAAATTTCTCCGTTTGGCGCATGAAGACTGCCAGGAGAAAAGGCCGTTGCTGGGAAGGGCCTTCAACGGGGTGTTTTCCATTTGGCTTGGTGGAAAAGGTAGACCTGGGAGCCGGCACGGAGACTGTTTCGTGTACTAAGTAACCGCAGTAAACGTGGCCTGATAGCTCCTCAGTGGACAAAAGACAGGCCCCCAATCGTGGTCAGGTGCAAGAGAGAGGGAGCCATTGACCCCAGGGGGGTGTAAAAGGCAGCAAGCAGGCCGTGCAGCCTTCTCTGTCCCTGTGTCGATTCGCCTCGCTGGCTGTGAGATGCGCAGGGACCCGTCCTGGTTTGAAGCCTGGCTGCCTTGTCAAGGACTAGCTGCCCTTCTCCACCGTTTCGAGTTGCTGGGCTTCACACCCAGCAGCTTTGCAGTAAGTTCTGCCCTGCAGGTGCTTGTTATTCAGGGAGAGGCCTCCTTGACCATAGACTCTCAGTGGTCACTTGGCTAGTTTGGCTCCTTTATTGCAGACAAGAAGGAAGTCCTCCACAGCCCGTAGGGCAGAGAAGCAGAGCTTTTATCCAGGTGTTTTCCTCTCGCCTATCTGAATAAAGGCGGCATTTCCTCAGGTGGCCTAAGTCACGGGGAGCCTTCGGTAAAACGTCTCTGTCCTTAACGTTTGCCCTGTTTTGGCTTGATTTTTTTTACCCAGGCTGCGATCCCTTTGCTTCCTGCCTACCGAAAGCCGAGTTCAGGTACAGACCGTATTACGATCACCCGGCAAGCTGGAAGGAGGCTGCCCCGGCTGAGCGGGATGCTTCAGACTTCAGCAGGGAGGCTTGGCCCGCAGAAGACTCTCGGGAAGCACCCAAGACTTTCGCTCCGCTGCAGCCCCCGGGGCCACCTCCCCCCTCCCCCTCCCCCTTGGAGAACAGCCCTAATTCCCCCCCTGGCTTCCCTTGAATCCAAAAGGAGCAGGGAGGCCAGAGGTGGATAATCAGCAGCCAACTCCAGGGAGGGTTGCTTCTATTTTAAAAGGGGTGGGGGCCCACTCTCGAACTTGCAACCATTAAAATTCCTGCTTTCCCCACTTTGTGCCTCTCTGAGCTTCGTCTCTCCCCAAAAACAGCTTTTTTGGTAACAAATAACCCAACGTTGGGGCACTGGACGGCCAGAAAGACGGCGTGAGCCGGGTCAGGGGGCATATGCAGAGCTTAGGTTAAGGCATACTTGAAGCCAACTCAAAGGGCGGTGGGGGGGATGACCAAAGGGCCAGTCCTGTGACTACGGCAGCTCTGGAATATGGGACCGGCACTCCCACCAACGTCAGCCAGCCACCCCGGGGTGTATTGGCTCCCGAGGCAGCATTTGTGGCCCCGCCAGAGAGAGCTGTACAGAAGAAGCTGAGAGGGTGACAGCCCAGAATTGTCTGCCCAGGATAAGTAATTAAGTACAGCAGAGTGGGGTTTTCTGTTGCTACCATGGCTCTTCGGAGCAAACTTTTGTGTTGCTTGTGGAGGTCTCTTGGCAACCCCTTGACTTTGAAGAAAAAGAGAGAGTGGCTCCACCCCGCTGGGGTTAATCTTCCTTGCGTTCTCCCCTCTGCCCCAGCTTCCATTCATAGCAGCGCTTCCAGGCTTCCACCAGCAGCTTCCTCCAGGCCTTTCTCAAGGTGGGTGCTTGAGAAATGTTTACTTTGTTCTGGGGAGAATGACCAGTCAGCGCTGAAAGCAACAAGATGCCTACTTAAAAAAAAAAAAAAAACCGGGGACAAGAACAGTTGTAAAGATCCAAATTGTTGGCAGTGGAAGATTTGGCCAACTTTCGAAGGACACCCTGGTTGGAAGCGGGCCCTGAGAAGAACAAAGCCCGAAGTCAGCCGCCTCGGGGGCTCTTAAGAGGTTGTAAGAGGGGCAGATTCTGCTCCAGCGGAAATAGGGCTGGGAAAACAATGCCTCGCTGCGGAGGATAAGTTATTCTTTAAATCTCTGGCAAGATAAGCCTCGTGGCAACTGATTAACTTCAGTAGAGCCAGAGGAAGGTTTGGTTCTGTGTCCTTTTGAACTCTTCCTAACGGAGCAGCCTCACTTCGGTTGTGGTTTTTGTGGGGTAGGGTTGGAAGGGGCTTCCCTCTCACTTTATTTAGCTGACATTTTGGTTTATGTAGCCACCTGTCTCAGCCCATGACTCTGAGCAGCGAAGAGCAATTCAAGACAACATGAAAATGCGTTTTTTAAAATTGTAGTTATTCCTCCGAATCGGTTGCCCGCAGTTCATCTTTTGCCCTGCCTGTGCGAGGAATTGCTTACACCCTCGTCTCTGAAGCGCAGGATTAGGCCAGCCTGAATATTTCGGTCTGAACCAAACTTCCAACCTGCTTCAACGTTTTTGCCTCTTTGTTAGAAAGGCTGCCAGTTCAAAAGGGGCTGGAGTGACATTTCTTCTTTGGGCCCAACCCCGGTCCGAGGTAGAGTCAGGGCTTGGTAGGCATCCATCTACGTCCAGCCAGCAGATTTCTCGGGATTTCCTTTGGTTGCAGGAATGGAATTCGGGGTCCGTGTCAAAGGCTGCACAGCTGAGCAATTTCCAGGTGGAAACCTATCCCGAGGACAGACTTCTCCAAGACAGCTGCCTGCATTCCACCTAAAGCGACGCAGGAAGATCAGCCAGACTTGTGTTAAAGAGCGGGGTAAGTGCCGAGAATGAAGGCAAGGAAGTGGCCGGTGGGATGTTACATCAATTATTCTCTCTTGGTCAAAGACAGGGAGGTAAGGTAGTGGAGTTTCCAGGTATGAAGTAAAATAGCATTTTCATTTCCACAGTTTTCCTTCCTTCCTTCCTTTCCTTTCCTTTCCTTTCCTTTCCTTTCCTTTCCTTTCCTTTCCTTTCCTTTCCTTTCCTTTCCTTTCCTTTCCTTTCCTTTCCTTCCCTTCCCTTCCCTTCCCTTCCTTCTTTCCTTCCCTTCCTTCCTTCCATTCCTTCCTTCCTTCCTTCGTTCCTTCCTTCCTTCCTCCCTCCCTCCCTCCATCCATCCATCCATCCATCCATCCATTCATGCACGGTACAGCTCATCCACTAACAGATTGTTACAGTCCACAAAACAATAATATTCAGAACTGTGAAAACAGATTGCTAAAGACAACAAAACAACAGTACTAAGGAAAAATTTTAAAAACCAACACCCTGTAATAGTCCTCATGCTGACCCTGGCACAGAGGCATTAATTAGCCTGTGGATGCTGCACCTCAAATGTGAAGCAGATAAAAGTCAGGGCCAGGAGCCCCCCAGAAAAAGGCCCGTGGCTAAAGACGAGAATATCGTCCCCATGTGGGGAGGCAAAGATGGGAGCACACCTGTGCAGGAACAGGGGTGTTCCGTGTGTGCTTTCTTAAAAGGAGGAACAGCCTCTCCCCTAGAAAGTAAACCAGATTACCTGCCTTGGCCTTCACCTTTTGATGAGAAAAACCCCAGAAGCAAGGGACAAAGTGCCTAATATATCCCCTGAACTGTTGCAACATGAGGAGAGGGCTTGTTGGTTAGGGGAGGCACTGCTAGCACGCGTGGAAAAGCAGTCTGAGGCCAGTTCTTCTTTAGCTTTAGTGTTTGAGCAAACGAGCTTTAAAGCCAGATTATGTGCTATGCTTAAACTTCCTTCTACTATCTGCGGTCTACGGATGCCTGAGGGCAAATGTGCATCGGTGGCCGAGAAAGACTTGCCGAAGAGCATTTTTCCAGCCCGGGGAAGAGCTCTGCCAGGAGAGCCTCGGGAGTGGAGCGATTGAGGGAGGGCAGTTTGGAGGCAAGGCGGCGTGTCAGGTGTGGAGCCAAGCGTGTCGCTGTTGCCCGTCAGGTACGGATTGACTTTCAAATCCGCCAATGGGCTTTTCGTTCCTGTTCAAATCGTGGCGGTTAGAAGGCAGCGGCCTGGGAGAAAAATTGCGCTGGCCTCCGTTGGGCCGTTGGGAAAATAGTCTCTGGTCTCCCTGCCAGTTAAGGAGCTGAGGGGAACCATGGAGCCCGGGCCTTCCCACCGAGGCTCTCTCTGTGCCAAGTCAGCTAACCGTTTGCAGTTTCCTTGCTGCCTGGCAACGTTTGGTGAGTCCTCCACGGGGTGAGGTGTGGGGGGCGAGGCAATGGTGGTGATTTAGTCCCTGTTTCATTGTGCAGTCTTGCAAGAGCCCGCCTGTCCCTCCGTATTGCATCCTTGTCTCCCTCCGCTCCCGGAGGCCCAGACCCCCAAGGGACTCTTTGCATCGTCCCCCTGGGCAACAAAGCCATAGGCAGCCGTGACAGCCCTGCCCTTGTCAGCCCTTTCGGGAAACTGCGGTTCTCCCAGCAGCCCGGTGGAGACCCAGTGGGGAGCCTGTACCTCTTGAAGGACCAGTCTTGGTTCTGTCGCAACTTTGAACAGTTGCGGAACAAGGACTGCGTGTATTTGTAAGCTGCTTAAGGGCCACAAATTGGCGTGGGGCAACATAAGGCATTTAAAGTAAACAGGCACGAGGAGAGCATCGTGGGGGGAAGAAACTCACCTCTGTTTCACTGATGGAAGAGGGAAATATTGAGGGAGAGGCTGTGTGTGTGTTGTGTGTGTGTGTGAGACAAAGCAACTTTGCAATCGCCTTCTTTGTCTGCTCTAGGACAGCTGAAGCTCTCCATCCACATGCAAGGCAGAAGGCTTAAACTTCATGGTAAGTCGGTGGGGCACAGAAGTAACAAACCCACCTGCCCAAGCAAAGAGGAAACCTGAAGCGCTTGGATGGGACACCACAGCCTGCTGGGGATTTGGCGTTGGGGGGCTGTCTGCCAACCAACCGTTTATGCTTCTGACTTGGTCGAAGACCAGACAGGCCCTTGTTAGCCAGGAGCCAGTGGTGCCCCCACCCACCCACCCACTTTCCGAGGTTCTGTGGGGCTTCAGACCCCGTCTCTATGTGGCAGGTCATGTGCCAAGTGGGGAAAACAAGGCTGCCGATGCTTCTTTCCTGTGGAAACGGCTGAATGCCCTGGCAGAAGGACAAGACTTGCTTGGCTTTCCTTTTGGGGGAAGCCCATGGCACTTTCCAGAACCAATCCACCTTGCCTCGTAAGCAGGCGTACTCGTCACCCATGTTCTTCTTTCCGCCCTGGCGGCTCTTAAGGGTGGCCAAGTCCGGATTCTGCAACGCAGAATGGCAGTTTGTGGACCGAGACAATTGTGCGTTTGGGAAGTATAGCGGAATACAGGAAGCGCCCCAAGTCCATGCCAGTTGTTTTCCTATATCGGGCGGTGAGAGTTGCACTGGGTTGCAGGAACCGAATGGGTGAGACCGGCAGAAAGTAGTGACCAGGGAGGAGTTGTGTGTGTGTGTGTGTGTGTGTGTAACGATCGCTGTAACTGTTGCTGTCTGTAAAATAGAATTATTTCCATTCGTTCCTGTTTCAAGCGCGATTTCTTCTTTCCTTTCTCCACCGCACTCAGTCGTGGAAGCCAAAGGTCTCATGGGGAAACACTATCGAATGTGCGACTCCTTTGTCAAGGTATGGCCGTGGTCACCCAGAAAGAGGACCGGGTTGGGGGAGGTCACTTCGGAGGAGGGGTCTCTTTAGTGTCCTCCATTGTGGGAAGGACGCAAATGGCGGCCCGGTGACCACCGCCGGTTGCCAAGCAGCCAGGTAACGAACACAGGACCGTGGAAAGGCGGCGGGGGGAGTGCAATGGCTGGAACTCCAAGGCCTGAGGGCTACTCTTTCGGTGCCATCACCAACGCTGAACGAGTGGTCACTAAGTGAGGAGTACCTGTATTGTTCTGTGGCCAGACGGACTTTCTGCTTCTCCTCTGGTTAACCTGTTTTCCTCCAGTTTTGGGAAATGTGGGCGCCTGGAGAGAAAGAGAACGGAGGCCGGTTTGCTCTCCGGTCTTCTTTCCCGTGTCCGTCCAACCTAGTGCACAACTTGGGAAGGTCCCAGGAGCATTGCATTTGGGGGCGGGGGTGGGATATATTCCTTTCGTGCTTGAATCCGCAGGATTACCCCACTTGTTGCAGCTCAGGTGTGGGTGTGGGTGTGGGTGTGATCTATCCCCCCCCCAAAAAAAGTCTGACTGCGTTGTTTTTTTTCTTCCTCCTCTCCTAACAAAGGTGTCCATTGTGCCAGACACATCGCGGAAATGCAGGCAAAAGTCCAAGACCATTTTGGGCAGTAAAAACCCTGTCTTCCACGAGCAATTTATCTTGTGAGTACGGGGTGGATTATCAAGACTTGCTGCCCACCCCTCACCTCCACCCCCACCAATTCCCACAGCGTTGGGCCCCTCCGCGTGGAAGTCGATGGTGCATCTCCCGGGGGCTCTTTCCCTCCTCCTCTCCCTGGGGCTGGAATCTCCACTGTGGCCGGAGCAAGGGGATTCCTGCACAGTGGCATCCTTCAATAGCCAGAACGCTGCAGCCAGTGCTTTATCTCCAGAGGTAGGGCAGCATTGTGGCTGAGCAGATGCACAACCCCCTTTCTGGTTCGAAGCGCGGCTCCTGGATTAAAGACACCCACCCACGCCCCGGAGGGTGTAAGGCTGCCTAAGGCAGAGAACCTCCGGATTTCAGCCAGTGGCAAGAGAGAGCGAGGAAGCCCAGGGAGGGTGATTCCCGAGGGCTGAGGGTCACTTTCTCTCTGCCGCATTCCAGCTGTTTGCAGGAGGAAGACAAGCAAAAGCGCCTTTTGGTCACAGTCTGGAACCGACCGCAGGATTCAAGGTAAAAGGCGGCAGAGTAACCCGGAGGATGAGGCCCGTCACACAGCCGCGCGCACAGCCTGGTTTCGGGCATGTCGCTTGGCCCGGGGCCGGTGGCCTTTGTCCTCCAGTGCCGAGGGTGAACGTCACCAAGGGAAGGGTCAGAGGGCAGAGCAGGGCAGCAAGATGACCGAGAGAGCCGCTGCTCCTGCTGGCAATCACAAAAGGGTTCCCCTCGCCCCCCCACATCCCCCCAAGGGGCTCCTTTCTGTGCTGTCTGTTACCCTTCCCCTGTTTCCTGCCCAGGCAGAGCAGACTCCTTGGCTGCATGAGCTTCGGTGTGAAGACCTTGCTGGGTCCAGAGAAGGTAGAGATGGTACCCGGGGCCCAGAGTGGTGGGGAACCCAACCAGGATGGTTGCCTTGTGGAGAAAGGGGTGGTTTAGTCGTAGCTGTGAGCCGAGAATGGTGACTTTGCTCCCAATCTTTTTCCGGAGACACGGTTCCATCTGCCGGAAATGCTCAGAAGGGACTTAACTTTTCAGAGGGCTTAGTCGTAGTATTATCGTGTTAGGGAGGCCTTGAGAGCAATAGGACGATCCCTGTACGATGGGGTGGGGCCTTCCTGCCTTCCTGGCAGGGCTGGATTCAAACTAGGGTCCCTTGCAGCATCCATAAAATGACATCCCTGTTGGTAAAAACGAAGCCAGTAACTTAACAGTAATTTACAAGTTGATATTTTAAGTTAAAGGATATTGTGTTCCCCCTCTAAAATTCTCAAAGCTATCACCAACCTTAATAGAGATATCTTAAAAAAAAAAAAAATCTAGATAGAGATCTTCAGAGAAGCAAATGGAATTTGTTTGAGGTACTTTAATTACCTTTTCCATTTGCTTAATTATACTGTATAATTACAGTATAATTGGAGGAAATGAGGCTGGTAGGCAAACACTGCCCTCTGCTGCCTCTTTCGAAAGCCAAGCCTATATAAGAGGTCTGAGTACGATGTGTGTAGAACTTTAGGGGCCAAAACCTTCCAGTTCTCTGTCCAGATACTTTCATGGGGATTTCTTTTTTTAGTAGCACATTTAACAGCCAACAGGAGGGAGTGTAAATCCTACAGCTGTTGTTGTTGTTTTCCTCTTTCCTTCCTTCAGAAAATTTGTGGCTGGTATTACTTACTGGGGGAAGATCTGGGCCGAACAAAGCACCTGAAAGTGGGCACACGGCACCTCAAGCCAGGCCAAGGTGGGTCTTGTCCAGGAGTGGAGGACTTGGAGAGATCTATCTATCTATCTATCTATCTATCTATCTATCTATCTATCTATCTATCTATCTATCTATCTATCTATCTATGACACGGAACAACCTGCGATGTTGCCCTGGGCCTTTTCTCTGTTTCAAGACAGAAGCAAGAAGACTTTGGTGGGAAAAACCAGTAAAACGTGGCTGTATTGTAAACGATATTCACTGATTTGCATAAGATGTAAATTACTGATTTTAATACTGTAGTGCAGTATAACCATTTTAGTCTTGTTGCATTATCTTTTGTAGTATTTCCCCTTTATTCTTCTGATTTCTGTTGTATTGGATGCTTTTAGATTGTTAAGCTGTTAACAGGTGCGTGATTCATGGGCAGCAGACCCTCATGTAGGACATACCGAGCCCCACTGCTGCCCAAAGTCCAGAAGGGCCTGTCCTTCCTTCTTTCTTTGTGTGCTTCCATTTCTCTTTTTCACCAGAGATGACGTTAGCCAAGCCGGCGGCCCTATTGAGGAAGCAGCAGCTGCAGCAGGACATGGAGCAGATCAAGGTGTGTGGAAGGCGACGGGGGGAGCTGAGCCGAGACCCGTTCTAGCCAGTTTCTTTAGCCAGGTGGCTGACTCCATTCACCCAGGAGGGCTGAGGGAGGGAGGGAGGGAGGGAGGAAGGAATCAAACAGGAGGGAAGGAAGGAAGGAAGGAAGGAAGGACGGAAGGAAGGAAGGAAGGAAGGAAGGAAGGAAGGAAGGAAGGAAGGAAGGAAGGAAGGGATCAAACAGGAGGGAAGGAAGGAATCAAACAGGAAGGAAGGAAGGAAGGAAGGAAGGAAGGAAGGAAGGAAGGAAGGAAGGAAGGAATCAAACAGGAGGGAGGAAGGAAGGAAGGAAGGAAGGAATCAAACAGGAGGAAAGGAAGGAAGGAAGGAAGGAAGGAAGGAAGGAAGGAATCAAATGGGAGGGAGGGAAGGAAGGAAGGAAGGAATCAAACAGGAGGAAAGGAAGGAAGGAAGGAAGGAATCAAATGGGAGGGAGGGAAGGAAGGAAGGAAAGAATCAAGTGGAAAGGGGGCCCATTTTCTGGGACAAGCTCTAGGAGCAAAGGAAGCACCCAACTGGAAACACAATGGGTGAATTCAGTGTGTCTGAAGGATTTGGAGGGAGCCCTCCAGGTCACACCTGCCTTGGACCGGAGGAGGATCCAGCAGCCCTGGGAGCTCTCAACTGTTCTCGACACCCCACCCACCCACCCAAAAATCAGCCTGCATCACTCAGATTTGCAGGCGAAAGGAAGGCAGCCCCGGGGAAGCTTTAAGCGGCCATGGAAAGTCCAGGGAGAAAGGCTGTTTTCCTTCTCTGCACCCCTCTGCCCCCTCCCCCCAGAGAAAGGAAGGAAGGTCCCCCTGATCGGATGAGGGGTGCTAGGGAGGCCTTTGCGTTCGTACCGAACAATGCACCCCACAGGCGGGGAGAAATTTTTTAATGCGAAATTGTGCTCCTTCGTTATTTACGGTCCTTTTCCTTCCCCATGAATATGAAAGTGTGGCCCCCGCTTTCTCCCCCCCCCCTGTCCTTTCCCTGGGAAAGGCCTGGCGGTGCTTCTCCAAGGGCTGGTGTTATGTGGCAGGGATAGAACAAGGGCCGCTGCTGGCAGGAATCAGGCTCTGAACTCTCTCGCCTTCCTTCTCCCTCCGAGTTCTCAGGAAACCTCCGGGCTTATCGCAAAGCCGCACACGGCCGCGGCTGCCTGGGAGGGGAGGGGCGGCTTCCTGCCATTCTTCTGTGAGCTCCTGAGTTCCCAGGGCAGCCGCGCGGGGCCACAGAGGCTGGGTCCTCCTCTGGCTGGCCAGACAGAGTAGGGAGCCTTGCGTGCCTCCATGGGCTGGTCACAAGCCCTGCGGCGTCGGACATGAGCCGTTTCCAGGGACTGTGCAAAGGGTGCTCGGAGCGGCGCTTCCAGCAGGTCGGTTGCAACCGGCCACCGGGACCCCTTCCCGGGGCTCTGCTGAGGCTTCAGCCTTTCTGGGGGAACTAGATGGGGGGGGGGGAGAGAGGCAACCTGGCCGCCTGGACAGACCCCAGCTAGCCTGACACCCCTTGGGCCTGTTGCCTTTCGAGTCAGCCGGGTTTCCACATCTTTGGGAGGTGGGAGAAGCTGAAGAACAGCTCTCCTGTGACTCGGAAGTAAAGATTTCCACGAGGACTAGGGCCATGCAAGAGCTCAGATAGAGCGATGAGCTAGGCAGCCTTTCGCCGGGAGGTCGGCTGGGCGGTGATGGTGCGAATGAGCCCCTGTAACTCTCCCCGTCCTCCGCTTGGCCTCCTCTCTCTGTCCCCAGGTAGAATTATCTGGCCCCATTACTTTTCTCAAGAGCTGTTCTCTTCTTGGCTCCTTGGACATCTCTCTACTAGTATGGCTAGCTGCTCTTGGGGGGAACAGGGGAGCGGGGGGCACTCTGTGCGAGGAGGGGCAGCCTTGGGTGGGGGCCGACCTGCTTGGTCTTCCTAATGCTGCCACTGTCGAGGGCGACTCCCCGCCTGAGTCTTTTGGGTTTCCTTGGGGCGAGGGGCATTCGAGCCACCGACTTTTTTGGGGGGGAAGGGCTAAAGAAGGAGCTTGATACCAGAGGTGGACTACGGGCTTCTGGCAGGCAGCTCACCCTCTTTAGCTGTGGAGATGTGGGATGAGTGGGTGGGATCTAAATCATCCAGAAAGAAAAAGAAGACGCAGTAACACACCTAAATAAAATCTGTTGGGTTTTGCGGGACTTAAACACGAAGTAAGTGTTTAGTAAGTAAGCGCATAGGATCGCAAACGTTTATCCAGCTGCAAACTTCCAATTGTTCCCCGTTCCCCGGCTGTGTTTAGCATCCTCTTCATGCGTGCATTAAGTTGGTGAGGAGCCTTTTGAATCTGTCCCGCTTCCATCCTACCTGTAGTTGGTCCCTAAAAGCTGCAGCTCAGACGGCGGGAGGCACCGTGCTCGTTTCTCCCTCAGCACAGGGCTTCCTGGAAGCCCTGCGGGGCTCCTCCTCCTCTTCCAGGCTGCCTTTCCCCGAAAATCGGAAGGGCAGTTCTTTCCCTTTGGCTGGTCAAACAGGAAGCCCAACGGGGGTCTCTGGAATCTGGAGGGTCTCGCATGGAATAGATGCCTGAGTTCTGCGGGAAAAGAAAAAGACCTTGTGGAGTTTGTTAGCTGGAGAGTCAGCTCGTGTTTCTTCCCTTCCTCCTGGCAATCTGAGCAAACACTCTTGATTTCTGTATTAAATTAATTTTACTTTCCCTTTTTTTAAGTAGAAAATAACCTAGTTATCAATTAAAACATGAGCCTAATTCATGCAGCTTGATAATTTTACCGTTAATAATGTTTGTGTATCAGTTTGTGTATCAAATGCTGTTACCTTCACTGCCTGTCGTAATAGTTTTAACGAATGGGTTACATATTTTGGTTAAGAGATCAACGATATTCACATTTAAGTCCCTTCAATGAACACACTTTAATCCTAGCATAGTTTTGTTGCCTTCGATTCTACTGTGAGATTCAGAAGTAATACTTATTTTAATATATTAATATTGTTTTGAGTTTTAAAAAGTTACAATTAACGTTCTTAATAGACACAACATATTGATACTTAATGGTTTGCGTAAACTGGGCAAGCGTATATTATTTTTGTAGAAAGGATAACATACTTTAAGAAAAAAAAACACATCTAACTAATAATACACAGTTCACTTAAAAACAGAGAGGGAAAGTCATATACTATATTAAAATTAAAAAGGAAGAACAAAATCCTAAAAAATTATTTGAAATAGCTTTAAAAAAAATAGCAATTGTATACCTGAACAAAACTTAGAAAAACAGGAGTGGGGGGAGGAAAAGAAAGATAGTGAATAAAAATGTTAAGCTATTCAAATACTGAAATCATTGCTTTTTAAAAAAAATTTCATGGTTACGATTCAGTTTTAACCGGTTTTCAAAAGTGTGTAAAATTTATTTTGTTTCAGATTACAATCCCACGTGGGAAGAATGGGTTTGGTTTCACCATCTGCTGTGACTCCCCTGTTAGGGTCCAAGCGGTGGATTCTGGTAAGGATGCGTTCGGGTTTGTCTGCCTGGCTTCCTTCTGCTTCAATTCCCACCAATCGCTGGCAGGTGTCCTCACAAGATGGCCATCCAGACAACACATAGATCCGAACCCTGGGTGGGGTGGGGCTCCATCCCCCTTACCCCGAGACAGCCAGGTTTTCAGGCCTTCCTGAATGCCATTTAAGGTGAAAACCATCCAGTTCTCAGGGGTGACCTCATTTAAGAGGGGTGGGGGCACCATGGCAGAAGGCACTCTTCCGGAATCTTGATCGACCACCCTATTTGGGGACCTGGAGCGTGACTATTCTGTCGGATGCTCCTGGCCCTGTGGAAACCAGGACAGAGGGATCACCCCTCAAATAACCAGGTCCATGCCACGCCTGTAACTTATATCGGTGTTTTCGCCCGGGAAAGACTAGATTAGGTGCAAAGGTATTGGTGCATATGCATGTGTGTGTGTGTGTCAGTGTGTCAGTGTCACACCTTGCCTTCTTGTGTTCCCATAAGGGGCCCAGGATGGCTTGAGCCCTCCTCCTGGGTTGGGCAGTTGTTCTCCAGGTGGAAGGAGGCGATGGGTGCCTGCCTCTTTTCCCCACATCTTCTAATCCGGGGAGGAGCCGTTAGCTCCCTCTCCTTCCTTTTCCAGGTGGCCCCGCAGAGAAGGCTGGCTTGCAGCAACTGGACACAGTGCTTCGGCTCAATCAGCAGCCTGTCGAAGACTGGAAATGCGTAGAATTGGCCCATGAGATCCGGTGACTATGAATTGTGTGTGGAAAGGGATGGCGGCGGGGGTGGGGTGGGGAAGTGAAGGGCCCGAGTCAGGCCATGGGGTCAAGATCAGCCTCCGTTTTGTCCTGCTGTCCATGCAACCTTCCCCTGCAGGGGAGGAGTCACTCCGGGAAAGAGTGGAGTGGATTGGCTCAGCCCATCGGTGACCGCCTTGCCTTCGCTTCTAGGAACTGTCCCCAGGAGATCCTCCTCCTTGTTTGGCGCATTGTGCCGCAGGTCAAACCCAGCCCGCAAGGGGTCGCCACCCGACGCCCCTCTTGCAAGTCCACGTTCGATTTGCAGTCTCCGTCCGCTCGGCGGGAGAAGAGCAGCAGCGGGCGATCGCGGGTCCCCGAGCATCGGCAGAGCTGCCACGTGTTGTACGATGGGAACCCTGGGTTTGCGCTCAACGGCTGGGAGCGATACACAGAGCTTGGCAAGGCTCCCCAGCAGCAGCAGCAGCAGCAGCAGCACACCATGCCTCCGCCTTCCCGACCTCCGACCTCCAGTGGTACAGACAAGAACTACATCATCCTCACCCCACTTAATTCAGGGGGTCAGGTATGGCCATTGGGAAAAGGGGAGGTTGATAGCCAGCTGGGCCTTTTTCTATGCGAGGTAGACACTAGTCTCTCACACGTTGGTACCTATGGAAGAGAGAGAGAGAGAGAGAGAGTTGGCATTCAGCTTTTGTTGATCCTTTGAATTGCCTGGCGGGTATCAAAATTTGAACCCCCTCCCTCTAAGGAAAACTATTTCTGGAAAGTTCAGACTGAACTTTTTCCGGTCAGATCGCAGGCAGAAAACTAGAGGTGGAGCCCAAAATCCAACTCCCTGACTGGCTGCTTTGTATGGCTTATACGGTTTGTCAATTGCACAGTGGCAGATAGGACGGCGCTCCAGAGGGTTAACGTCATTGCCCAGAAGATCCTGGGTTGCCCTCTCCCCTCTTTGGAAGAGCTTTAGAGCTCCCGCTGCCTTAAGAAAGTTCAAAACATCCTCAAAGATCCGTCTCATCCTGGGCACCCCCTTTTTTGAACTATTACCATCTGGCAGACGGTACAGAATAATAAAAACAAAGGACAAATAGGCTGAAAAACAGCTTCTATCCCAGGGCAGGAGCTCTTTTGAATTCTGCTGTATAGTGCAGTGTTGGTGCGGTGTCGGGGGTTGCCAGTTCAATGTGTGGAGTGTGAAGGATGTGTGTTTGTGTTTATTTTCGTGGTCATGAGGTGCGCTGAAGACGGTGTTCGATTTCGTTGTACGAGGTGCAGTGACAATAAAGTAAACTAAAGTAAACCAAAGCTAGGCCTCGAAGGCATCGTTCTGCGTCATGAAAGCAAAGAATAGCAGAGGGGTTGAACTGGCTTGTGTGCTTTTGTGTCTTCCAGCTTCTGAGGCGGGTCTGCCAGGAGGACAAAGTTGCTGGAGGTAAGTGGCTTTCCGTGGTCCCGCTGGGTCCTTCATGGTCGAGCCAGAAGGTGGCCGGAAGGGCCTCGCGGGGAGCTGGCAAAGTTTGCTCTGGTGTCTTTGTCACAGCACGTGGAGGATAGGAAACGGGGCTTTGCACTGAACGCATGAAGCTCGCGCAATAATTGCAGCTGGTTTGTTTCTGTATGGTGAATGCGCTACGTTTTTTAACCTACCTTTCTTATACAATAGTGAGAGTAGCATGACGTGGCTTGTCTTTCCCCATTTTTTTTTCTGCTGATCCTCTCGTGGGGCAGCCTTCACGAACCGGTCTACTCCCAGGCAGGCTGACAATTACCTGGGGTTATCAGGAAGGAGCCGCCCTGGAGAGGCAGGAGAACTCCTGAGCTACATCCACATCTGCTTTTCCTTGAGATCCGGCTTATTGTTTTCCTTTGCTCTCCTCTCCTCCCTACGCCAAGGGTCTTCAAACTTGGCAAGTTTAAGACTTGTGGACTCCAACTCCCAGAATTCCTGAGCTAACATGACTGGAGGAGGAGGAGGAATTCTGGGAGTTGAAGTCCACAAGTCTTAAAGCGGTCCAGTTTGGTCTATAGGTTCAGTGTGGCTGGGTATCGTCCAGTCTCTTGCTCCCACCGAAAGGAGCAAAGGGGCCAAAGCGGTGGTACTTGCCCCCTCCTTCCATCAAGGCAGAGCACTGGCAGCAGTACCAGCCACGCCAGGTGGCTCTGCTGCTTCCCTGGGACGAGAATGTCTGTGTAGGGAATTCACCCAAGCAGGCTCCTTCCCCCGTTTTTGTTCCTAAACATCCAGGCAATGCGTGCAAAGGAGAATCTCGCGGCAAGAAATCCCGTCTCATGAAGACTGTGCAAACCATCAAGGGCCATGGGAGCAGCCCCCAGAGCTGCCCTCTGATGGCATCCCACATCCCACCCTCCAGTTACGGCACCTACGTAACGCTCGCTCCCAAAGTGCTGGTGTTCCCCATCTTCGTGCAGGTGAGTCTCAGAAGGTTCCACACCCGGGAAGCTAACTTTTCTCTCAGCTGTGTGTTTCTCTCTGGACCAGCTGTCCTCACTTGCCTCAGGTCCCCCAGACGTCAGATTCGGAGTCCAGGTCCCCTACAAAATAGGCTTGTTTGACGACCACTAGGATTGTGGTACTTCGTGTCCCTGGAAAGACAGGGCACCAAGCATTACCAGTCACGGCCTACCCAGCCAAGCCTTTCCTTTCCCCTAATGGCCCCCAGGAAACTCACCAGCATGGAGAAGCAGGATTCTTGCTGATTTTTAGCTCGCCTTCCTTCTCCGGTGAGAACCGTCGCTTCGTTGCCGAGTAGCCTGTACGCCCTGTTGTTCATGCAACAGGAAAAGGCAGTGGCTAGACCCGGCCTTGGTGCAGCCTCCAGCAGCTGGGGTTCAGTGCCATGCAGACCCTGGAGATACCGTGCAGTTACCACGATTAATGCCAGTTGATTGGGCCTCTGCCGAAGCAGCAGAGTTTGCACATGGGAGTAGATATAGCCCCGGGAGGCCAGGTGAGAGTTAAGCCCTGAGCGGAAACACCGTGGCTGGGAAAATCTGATATGCAGGGCAACCGGTATTGTCTCCGTGAAAGGGCGCTGCTCCTGCGAAGAAGCCCTGCCTCTTTCAGAAACCTTTGGGAAGAGGCTGGACTGTCTTCCATGCCATGACAGTCCTGGTCAGCTCAGTCCCAGTGCAGCTCTCCGAGGCAGCTTCCTCCTCCAGCTAAGCATGGAGGACGGCCTTGGGGGAGCTACAACACAGAGAAGGAAGGCCTGGAGCCCCCCTGTCCCAGACAGAGATGCCCAGGTGGGCATGTAAGCTCTGCGCCTCCCTTCTCCTGCCGTTCCGCCAATGTTTTTCTACTCAGCCACACAACAGGATGGTTCCGACTGCTCCTCGCACTCAGTGTACACTGAAGATTTTGTGGAAGAGCCAAACGATGACCACTGCATCTCTCTCCAAAAAGTGAATTCTTTTTATAGTTATTGCGTGACCTGCCGGCTTTCCTGTTTGTTCTGGACTCTGGACTTTCCATTGGTTGCCCGGGCTTGCGGCAGAAATAAATCGATGGAGCTGTCCGTAGGGTTTTCTCTTCGTCAGAGTCTCTGAGTTGTGTTGTCTGTATGTGTTTTCTCTTGCTCCACTAGCCTCTGGACCTTTGCAGCCCAGCTCGGACGCTGGTTTTATCAGAAGAGCTGCTTCTTCATGAGACTCGAAACAAACCAACTGAGGTGAGCATCTAGGTGCCCCCTAGGAAATGATATTTATTAATACTGACTCTTTGGCGAGGAAGGAGAATCCAGCAGGAACTGTCTGAAGTGCCGTAGTCTCTCCGAAGGCACAAGGTATTCGGGATTGTTAGGGGTAGCTTGTGATATATTCCCAATTGATATTTGCAATATGTTTTTTTTTCCAAAAAGTTTTTTTATTTTTAATCTTTTACATCTCTTTTAGTGAACAGTGTGGTTCCAGGTTTTTACATTTCCATACAAACATGACCATAACTACATATCTACCTCACTTATTCAGTTTCTTATACGATTGTATTTTCCATTTTCTATAAATTCTCAAAAAGTATTCTGATGGTATTTTTTACGTTTATTTTATCCCATTTTAATTCATATAACTTATTATATTTTTCTTTAATTATACCTATCTTCTTTATATAACACCTTAAAATTCTTTATTTCTTATTCTATAGTCATTATATTCTTATACTTTTCTCTGTCATATTTGCCATTTCATCACATATTCTTATTTCATTGTTCAATAAATTCCATCTTTAACGATAATCATTCCAAAGATTTCCCCCTTAATTATTTGCAATGTTTTTACTCAAAGTAACAAATGCTGAGATGTGGTGAGGATGGAAATCTTTTAATGGAGCCAAATAATTTATTTGATTTACAGATAAATACAGAAATGGAGGAATTTCTCCATTCTGGTTTAACCCCCGGGGCTTCTCTTGAGAAGCAGACTCCCCAGAGGCCTTTCTTGGCCATAGGGACTAGGAGGTTGCCCTAACCCTAACCCTCAAGAGCCCTGGTGCCAGGTCAGACCGGCTGTTAAGTGGCACTGCCCCTTTTGTCATCCTGCTCCTCTGCTGTGCAGGCCTGGCCTTTCACTGGAAGTGCTGCCGCTACTGCTTTCTCAAACAGCCTGGCTGGGACAGTCCCGTTCTAGAGCTGCTCTACAATCTCAGGGGCTCCTGGTTTTCCTCCCAAAGCCCCTCAGGCTCACCTTGAAATATGAGGGGTGGTTAATATTCACGCTCCCATTTCCATAGACCTTGCAGTTTCAGTGCCTTTGCTTTTGAACTCTCGTGCTTTGCGGCACCTAGGGGTGATTTCTGCCACCAGTTTTCCTTTTGAGTGGCTAATCAGCGTGCTGAGATGCTGTTTGTATTACCTCACCCGCATCGCTGTGGCGAGGGGCGTACTGGCACAGTCGGGGGGCTTGCTTCCTGGCGGACATGCACCGGACAGCCCTGCCAAATGTCTCTCGATCTGAACTCTTTTTTGTTTTTTAAAAGCTGTGTGTGATCTTTGGAGGCATGAATGAATCTGGTCACCAGCTCACTTCGCTGCCGACCCATAGATTCTTGTGTGGCTTTTTCTTGCGGAGAAGAAGAACCAAGCAGGCTCCCTGTCGGCGATCCCACAAATGGGACTCGTGCCGGAAGAAGCTAGTGTGCCAACAGATTTTAGCTCATAAACTCAATCCCGAAGCCTGAGGTGAAGGAACAGTGTCCCAGGGACTCTTTGGCCATCTGAAGTAAACAGCGTGACTTTAGGATCTGGGATAGCAAAAGTCCTTTCTTTTCTCCTCGTTTCCAATAATGGCTTGTCTTTTTTTTTCCTCGGCTAGCATTTCTGAACCCAAAAGTGGTCATTCTTTCGCTGCTACTGTAATTCCTGAATTTGGCCCAAATGTGTCGGCGAGGTCGCAACGCCTGGCGGTCATGGAGTGATTTCATTGTATTGTTGTATGTTGTAGGGAAGCTGCTTCCAGAATTTTGCTCAGAAGTGTGATAACATCATACTCCCCCCCCCCACTAAAAGGGAAGGGGCAGCTGGCCGTGCACTGTGTGGCACTCCGCCAGAAATGTCCATTTTCAGCCACATCCTGTCTAGACTTAGTTTTTCTTCCCACAGTGATAATCTTTGAAATTCTGGGAAGTTTTTGGAGCGGTGTTGCAAGGGGAATTTCTAGGCCCAGATTCTCCAAAATGAGATGCCAAGGGGTGACTCCAAGAAGCCCCCTGCAGGGGGGAAGAGGCCGGTCCCCATCAGGGCACCGAGAGCAAAAGAGATTTGAGATGATGGCTGGTACACGAAACCAAATGTCATCAATTTGCGGAAACGGTTATTAATTTTGCTTCACCGTTTTGGTACTTGGCCCCTGGCAGACATTTCCTTTCTCTTTCTGCCTTGTCCAGGTGACCCTCTTCATTTATTCAGACTTATTGCTCTTCACCCAGGAAGAGGAGCCTGGGCGATGTAGCGTCTTTCGCAACCCGCTTTACCTGAAGGATGTGCGACTGCAAGAGGGTGAGTCCAGAACCCGCCAGAAAGAAGGCGTTGCTGCCAAGTAGTGTTGTATGTTCTATGTCCCTCTGGTCCATAGGGGAGCGTTCCCGAGGTGTGTCTCCAGCGGAGAAGGCTGGGCTGGATAGCTCAGCGGGCTCACCAGTTGGCTAGGGCAGCTTCCAGGGCTCCGGTTTGGAGCCCCTTAAGTTTAGAAATGCCGTATTTGCCAGCTTTCCCTTGGAAACAATGACGGCATACTGAACACTTGGCCAAAAAAACCCAAAAAACTATTTTTTTCATTTGTCAAATCAGAGAAGGTTAAATGACCCCTTTAAATCTACTTCTCTTGCAGATTCCTCCTCTGAAGATCTGAGGTTCTGCATTCTTTACCTGGCAGAGGTGAGCGTTACCTGCAAATTAGCTTCCCAGCTACGATTACCGTGTCCATCAGCCTCTTTCTGTAGCGGGTGGAAGAAATAGGACTAGAAGCCACTCGGCCCAGAGGGTCGCAGAGGCGGCAGACTGAATTCTACCTCACAAAATATCGCCACTTCGAGGGCTAGCGGTAAAAAAAAAAAAAGGACGAGAGTTTTGGGAAGAGTTTTTGTAGTTAGTATCAGTGATGCGATAAGCTTCTTTCCTGCGAGATGTCATCTTAAGGCTCTGAATATGAATAACGGGGTTCAGGTAAAGGAAGGGAGAAGGGCAGTTAAATTCTTGGGTTCAGTCCAAACCACCATGTTTCAAGTCCTGATTCAAGAACATACAACTCACAACTCGTCACTGTTTCCCCTCTACCAGGCCAGATGATCCGGGGCAACTGCAGACCGGGGTTTTTTTTCCTGACAGCCTTTCCAGAATCTCCAGGGCTGGAGGTGGACAAACTTTGTGGGCCCGCAAGGCTGCCGGGCTGCCATGAGCTGAGATTTAAAAGCCACCATTTTATTCCTTCACCCTCTCCAACGTCGAGCTGAGAGCCTCCGTTCTGGAGCCCGTTAAGGGACTGAATGGGAATCTTGAGCCTACTGGGGTGTTTGAATAAAATGTGCCACCATCCCAGTTAAACGGAACAAAAAAAAAAACAGGGTTTATGATACCAGGAGGACTCAGAGGAAGTGAAGCCAGTGGCTGGGTCTTTTCTTTAGAAAGTGGTGGACTAAAGCTTTCTTTAAATCTCTGGCCTACTCATCTTAGTTCCAGGGCCAGCGCTTTCCTCGGGGCTGTCGATATTCAACCTTTTGCGTGGTGTGTGTGTGAGAGAGGGAAAGGGAGAGAGAGAGAGAGAGAGAGAGAGAGAGAGAGAGATGGCTTCCCTCACGCAGGAAGAAGCCTCCACTTACAAAGCATTCTGTGCACTTTGCCAGCAGGCAATCTGCAGAATTTTTGCTCTTGGCCGGCCTAATTGAATTGAGGCAAACCGTTAATTCCATTATCTGAGGCCGGAAGGGGCGGCGGGGCTCCAAGACAGGGTTTTGGATTGGCTGTGATGGCGAATGCGTGGGAAGCTCCCCATCAGCCTCTCGGGGACAGTCTTCATCCAATGCTGTATTATCTGCATCTATAGCTTTGCTGGGCTTACGTGGGTCCTCCACGAATGCGAACCCATTTCTTTCCGTCGTCCCTTTTAGTTGCCCCACGCTGAAAAGGTGCTGGTGCTGCAGGCAACCGACAACCCACGTGGGCAACTGTTCTGACCCAACCGGGTTCCCAGAGAGCAAACCCAGACAAAGGCAGCAGCCCCCACCTTTCAAGGTTTAATCACAATTCTGTTCCTTTTCAGATAAAAGGTTGCTTTCCAACAATTAGCTCCGACAAGAAAGAGCCTTGCCAAGTTGTTTGTCAAGGCCTACCAAAAACCCAGAGATAAGAACTAATTTACAAGATTCTCCAAATATGAACTAAGATGCCCACCAGTTGAGCTTCAGAGCTTCTTTGCTCTCTGCAAAGAACGTTTTTTTTCCAAACCTGGCTTTTATCCTCTTGAGGGAGGGGCCGTTACCTTGCAGCCTTACTCCCAAGTCGCCTGTGCTGCTGTAATTGTTCTTTCCTCTGAGTAATCCTCCGTGCACGTGCACTTAGCACAGGTTCCTCGGGAACCTCCTCATCGCTGCTGCCAGTCTCCACAATCCCTGAAGGCAGCAGTCCATTCTCTGATGGTCCTGGCCCCTCATCTGAGTCCTCGCTCTCCTCAGCTGTCTGCACCTGCTTCCGGCTAACCCCAACAGCAACCTGAGGGCGTGTCTGTTTTCCCAATCGGAATCCTTTGGGGCGGGAGCTGTGCCCCCTTGCTCAGGGGCTTCCACCACAGATACAGGAGAGGGGGTCTGCATTGGCGGCTCTGCTGCCATTTCCCACAGCGGACCAAGGAGGACACTGACTCTGCAAAGGATAGGCAAACCAGCAGACTTGAGTAGGGGGAGAAATTGCGCGTGCAGCTAGTTTTGTGTCAAAGGGCTTCCGACCAGCTGGCATCCCAGGTGGACAGCCAACCCAGAGACAAAAGCTGCCCCTGAGGAAGGTGGGCCTTGCCCTCCTAGATGTCTCCCGCTCCCGACATCCTCTGTGTCCCTGTGTGCTAGGAGCTGGAATGTGTGCTCAGCCTGCAGGCTCACTCCCATGAGCAGAAGACCAGGGTGTGCTGGTGTCTGATCGATCACGTCTTGAAGCAGCAGCCAAGAACAACTCCAACAGCCCCTCCAGCGGAAAGCAAGGTAAGGGCTGGCAGGAAGAGGCCCATGACCAAGCGCAGTCCGTTAGAGCGGGGCGGTCCTCGCTCAACGGGGAGCGGGCGCAGCTGGTCAGGCAGGGCAGCTATTCCTCAGCGCATGAGCCATAGGGTCCATTATGGATTCTGGCATGGGATGGAGGACGGGACCCAAGAAGAGCCCTGCTTTGGTCCAGGCCAAGTCAGCGTCGGCAGCCTCCTTCCTCCCTTAGGGGCGTCCGCGGGGGCTTACCGGCGGGCTTTGATCCTCGTGCTGCCGTATTCTTGGCGGAGGCTTCTTCGCCACATCGCAGGCCTCATCGCTTGCCGTCTTGGCGAGTTGCGAGACGCTGTCACAGCCACCAGCCAGGCAGGGACTTGCCCTATTCGGGATGTTCAACACGGAAGAGTAGAAACGACAAGGCCTCCTCGCCCCCTTGGCCTGCTGGGGCTTTCAATACACACACCACACGCACACGGACGGAGCCTTGCCCTGCAAGAGAGGTGGCGCCCCTGGCTTGGTTCCCTGCCGTAGCCTTGGGGGTGCTCTTGCCTGGCCTCTGAGGTCCTCCCTGAGCTTATCTGCCCAGCAGGGGTTGAGTGGCCCCCGAGGAGCCAAAGCACATCTGGGGCGCTGGGCAATACGCAGGCTTCGTTTCCTTGTGCCTGGCTGATGCCGAAGGGTCCCCTTTGTTCCCAGGAAGTGGGCCTCTGCCCTGCCTCTGCCCAGCTGATGTCAGTCCTGCCTCTGGCATTGCAGGAGAATAATCGGAACTGGCTGCTATTTGGCAGAGTTCCTGGCTGCACTTAATCCAATGATGATCTGATTATAGGGAGGCCAATAAAACCCTCGGCGAGTATTGCTTTCTCACAGGCGCCCGCACAAAAGGGCAGGCAGAGCTGGTGAGCAGCAGCAGAGCCACCACTCCGGAGGCGGGGGGCAGCCGCTCCTATTTGGGGGAGCCCTCCCCTCTGCCTGCACCCCTCCCCTGCTCACCCTGGAGGAGAGACTAATCTATGGCATATCAAACCATCCCCCCCAAGGCTAGGCTCGGGGCGCCCCCTTCTTCCCTTGCCAGCCCTTGGCGGGCAACGGCAGGGCCCTCGCTTCGACGCCCGTGAATTGGCAGGGGCTCCAGGACGTCTCTTGCAGAGGTAAGGAGAGAGACCCCCCCCGGGCTTCTTAGGTGCTTCACGTTGTGTTGATGTCGTGCTGTGAGTAGGGATTGTGTCTGTTTCTTACAGGTTTGTCCTATGCCTCCCCGCCCTGCCATTCTGACGAAATAGAACAGTGTTGCAGATAACCCACCCCTGCTAAGGTTAAAGGGGGGGGGCGGGGGCCCTCTGTGTTTTGTACTTAGTTTGGGGCAAGAATATTTAGGGGTTGTGAGAAGAGGACAAGGTGCGTGGTGGTCCTCTCTGAAGTTCACGCTGTGTGGAAGGAATGATGCCACAAGGCTGAGGACCAGGGTGGGCTTAGCAGGGTAGGTTTCCGGGCGTTTCATCCTTCCTTCTACCACGAATCTTCCTTCCTCCGGCCCCCAAATAAATGAGAAGCAGCGTATTTCAGCTCGCTCGATCTACATGCTAGGAAGGATCATTTCTCTGTGCAGACCATGGCTGAAGGAGCAGAACCGGTGACCCCAAAATGTCAGAAGGATGGGGCATCTCGGGAAAGTGGTGAGGAGTGGGTGGCAGGCTGGAGGAGGGTGGCTTAAGGGGTGAGTGGATAGGAAAGGTAGGAACGTGAAAAGATGTTGTAGAAACTCTTTCGCCCATAGGTTACCTGAGGCAGGTGAGTTCAACCCTAGCCCCTCCCTCTCCCACACACCATGAAGGCAGAGATGGGGCTTGTGTTGTCCTTGTTTGACCTCCCGAGGAGGCTGGAATAGGCCCACCCACATGCCAAATGCCCCCTTCCTCATGACCTTCAGCGTTTTAGGTCTCAACCCAAGCAAGAGAACCCCAGCTGTAGGGCCGCTTTTTGCCTCTTAAAACTTGGAAACTGATCCAGTTGATCACCCCATGAAGCACCGTGAGTTCACTTCTCTTTTTGGCTAGAAATGCTGAAAACGTTTTGCGTGACGGCTCTGCTGGGTCAGAGTTAAGCCTCTTCTGGCCTTAAAACCCCCCCTGGGTGCGAGTCCTTTTTAACCAAACCGAGAGCGCAAGAGCTGATCCGCACATTTACCACCGCCATTAGTCACTGGTTGTCCATGGCTACCTTTCTGGGGAGCGTATTGGGAAGCAGAGATTTGGCCTCTTAGATATGTCAGGTTTTTATTCTCTTCCTTCTTCTCTCCCGTAAGTTCTTCTCAAGCGGATTTTAACTCCACGTGTTCTGGTAAAACTGGGGAGAATATGAAGCGTTTAAAATCTCTCTCTCGTGGCATCGGCCTCCTCCAAAGGCCAACCCTATGAGTCAGCTCAGCTCAGTGGAAAAACGGGATTATGTTCAGCGTGTGATCTGTCTCCGCTCCTAGGGGAGTCCCCAGGACCTTTCCATGATGTGGCACAAGGGCTGATTGAACAACAGGGTGTTTACAACCCTCTCCTATATCCCCTGCCCACCCCAAAGGACTATCTCTGGTAATTTGCTCCCACTGAGCCAAGGAGACAGGTTAGAACTTGACCCAGCTCTGTTTGTTTCCTGAGCTAAAGCCTTATTTACATCCGGACCTCAGTTGTCCAATTAAGCATTCCGGCTGGTGTGGGACACTAGAGCCAAGACAGGGAACGTCAGCAGCATTCGGATCAGGTGTGGGTCAAGACCAGCCGTATCTCGATTAGCTTTGGGTCCCTGAAAGTCAAACCAGCTCCTTTGGACCAGGACTGCGAGCCAAGCGGTTTTGTAGAGAAATCAGTGGGGCCGCTCTCAGATTTGGGGCTCGGGTGTGGCGTGACCTGCAAACTACTTGCCCAGAAACGGCAGCCGGAAGCACCTACAATTCGTAAGTTCTCGACAGCTGGTCATTCTTTCCACCTTGGGGTTGCAGAAGCCAAGCATCGCGGCCTCTGTGCTGGGGATTTAAGGCCAGCCCCACTCCAGGTGCTCTGCCGGTTCCTTGGTTTCTCATGGGGCAACTGATCTGAAAGGGGAGCAGGACGCTTCCTCCTGATGGGCTTTTGAGAGTGATTTTCAGAATATATAATCTGGAAGTTGGGAGGGCCTTGCACACAAAATTTAGCAGCAAAGACTATAACAGAAGATTATTGCTTGTGGTCAGAAGAGATGCTAGTGACCACAGCCTGAGCGGCCCCCTCTGTGGAAAGTGTATATATGCTGGCCTGGATGTTAGGGCTCTGGGCCACAATTCTTTGGTTCCAAAATACAGAATCCAGGGGGAGGGGGAGAGCTTTATGCAAGGACTGGGGTGGGAGAGGAGCACCTAGGAAGAAGCAGCCTTTGGGGTCTCAACCCCTGGCCCCTTATTGGGAGGAAAGGCTCCCGATGTACCTGGGGAAGGCTGTCCCCAGGTGCTTAAGCACCTGTTTGAAGACGGTCGTCAAACTTGACGGATTGAAGACTTGTGGACCTCAACTCCCAGAATTCCTCCTCTGGTCACGTTAACTTAGGAATTCTGGGAGTTGAAGTCCACAAGTCTTCAAGCCGTCAAGTTTGAAGACCCTTGTGTTAGAGTAATACAAGAACAGGAAGTGCATCACAGGAACAATAGAGATGAAACCCGGAGGGGCAATGGGGTACAGGAAACGATTACAACAGAGGGGAATGATAGAGCTGCGTATCAGATAGAGCAGGGGTCTTCGGACTTGACATCTTTGTGGACTTTCAACTCCCAGAATTCCTCCTCTAGTCACTTTAGCTCGGGAATTCTGGGAGTTGGAAGTCCACAAGTCTTCAACTTTGCCAAGTTTGAAGACCCTTGTTCCAAGACATCAGCCTCTGCTTGACCTTCCCAGGATCACTTGGGACGCTGGAAACTTTTTTGTCCCATTTCCAACCATACATTTCCCTTTCCCTTTGTTTCCCCCCCCCCCAGATGCTTGAGCCAGCAGCTGCGAAATTAGGGGCAGTGCCCCCTGTGGGGCAGGATGACAGCAGCCGCCTTGCCTATCCTGTGAGGGGCAACTCCGTAGAGGGGCTGACGGGGGAAGCTGTGGCAGGAGTCCAGGGCGTCGCGATGGAACAGGGGAAGCAGCCCCGCCACCTCGAGGAGAAGGAGCAGGAAACGCCCTGCAGTGGCCCCACTGCCTTTGCAATCCCAAAGTTACAGGTGGAAGGTGCCTTTAATCCAGACCTGACCTGCCTCACCAGCCTCAAGCTCAGCGGTCCAGAGGAATTGGCCGAGGAAGAGGAGGAAGAGGAGGAGGAGGACAGTGGGGAGGCCTATCTGGCCAGGGGGCATCGAAAACGCTGCAGCTTGTTTGAAACGTCCGCGTGTCAGCCGGCCTGCACCCTGAGTGTGCAGAACTCTCTGCGGCGTCGGACTCACAGCGAGGGCAGCCTGCTTCAGGAGCCCCGAGCCGGCCACTGCTTCACCTCTGACACCAGCCTGAATTACACCGAGATGCAAGGACCGGCCGCCGGCTGGACGCTGCCCTCTCCACAGAGCCTCAAGAAACAGCTTCTGAAGAACGGGGGCTCCATCCACCAACTCACGCTGCTCTTCGTTGGGAATCGGAAGGTAGGCAAGTCTCGGGGTGTGCCTGGGGGTCACAACGAGGGTGGGTGGGTGGGATGGAGAGAGGCACGCAATGGGTGCCTTTTGGAGCAATCGTGCCAGGAAGAGTCAGAGGAAGCTTAGTCTAGGGATGATCTTGAATGCGGATCGCACGCCACTGGCTTCGCACGACGCACGCGGTTGCTTCTGGCCTCTTTTGGCTTCCTTTCAGGGACCCAGGCTGGACGAGGCCTTTTGACTCAGTCGGCTTTCTCGGCATGTCAGAAATGTCAGTTTTCAGATTTATTTAGAGAGCTACTTTGAAAAATAACATTTCTCGGTCTTCTAAGTCAGGGGTCGCCAACCTTTTGGACCTCAGGGACCACTAAACTCATAATTTTAAATCCCTCGCTGAAGTGGCATCACTCCACATTATCTTTATCCATGTTTGTACACGCAATGTGTGCTGGCTGCCCCTTAGGGCAGTGGTGGCTAGCCTTTTTTTTTTTGCTCCTGTGCCAAAAATCGTGCGCATGCTTATGCGGGTGTACTCACGTGCCAGCACTCAGAAGGCAGTGCGCCCCCCCCCAGCCCCCTGTGCCAGCGTGCGTGATCCCCCCATCCCGCCTGCCCCCTTATCTGCATTGCACCTCCCAGCTGATCTTCGGCCCATTTGAAGTCTTTTTTGGCCTCGCAGAGGCTTGAGGGAAGCTTCTGCAGCCTTTTGCAGGCCAAAAAAACGGGCCCATTTCGTCACTTCCACTATTTCGGGAAATACAGGAAGTGACGAAACGGGCCTATTTTTCAGGATGCAGAGGCTTCCCTCAAGCCTCTGCGAGGCTGAAAAAGGCCCGAAAATCAGCTGGGAGGTGTGTGCGTGCACAGTGAGGTAAGTTTGCCTGGGGCTCGCATGACTGAACCGACGGCTCCGCGTACTCCCTGTTGCACGCGTGCCATAGGTTCGCCATTTACAGCCCTAGGGGATGTGTCCAAAACGACCGGCCATTCCAGAGAGACGCAGGAAAGAACGATCGCTGGGCCTTTCCATTTCTCCCGTAGAGTTTGCTATGAAGGGCCCAGAGGTGCTTGCGTGGCTTCTGGAGGGGGATTCGGCAGCTGTGCGGGCCTGCTCCCTGCCAAGGCAGAAGAGGATCAGCTGCCTTTTCCAAAGCCAGTGACTCAATCCTGAACTCTAGTACCTGTGGAGAGGCAGGGACAGAGAGGAAGAGCACTTCCAGTGGGGAATTGGGGGGCCTTTCCCATTGCCTTTCGTATGCCAGACAGGTCTCTGGATTCCTCAG
Organism: Pseudonaja textilis; assembly: GCF_049901715.1. Taxonomy (NCBI): domain Eukaryota; kingdom Metazoa; phylum Chordata; class Lepidosauria; order Squamata; family Elapidae; genus Pseudonaja; species Pseudonaja textilis. Next base: position 64,005 of record NW_028262711.1, on the reverse strand, counting down.
AGGCTCCAGACTGAAGAAGAAAGGAAACCGCCCGATGCCCGTTAAGAATTATGGAGCAGGTCCCCCTTCACAAGAACTCCAGTCCTGCCTAGGTTACCTACCCAGCAGAGAAGCAGAGTGAGAGTTCAGGGCCGCCAGCCCCCTTGCCCAGAGCCGAGCCCCCCCTTCCAGCACTCTTCCTGTCACACACCGTCAGGTGGGTTGCGAGCAGCATAATCCCAGGGCCAAGCAGAGCGGTCGGCCTTCTAGGGCGGCTGCCTGCTGCTGGAGGAGGCCAGCCCTGGCCACTTCCTGCCCGGGGAGCAGAGAAACCCCTTTCAACAATGAGAGGAAATGTGCTCAAGCCCATCTGGCGCACCCGAAAGGCCCAGGAATGCCTTGGCCAGGCAGGCAGAGCGCTGGCTTCCTGATAAGGCCCGGAAGCCTCCCCTAGCAAGCAAAGGAGAGCTGGGCCGGTGGCGCTTGACCAAGACACGGTTTCCCACGCTTCGCCCCGGTTCCGGGTGGCGGGGGGAGATTCCCAAGGAAGTTCCTTCCGCGTGGACTTCGGTCTGGCCAATAAGCCCTGCCCTTGAAAAGATGGTTGGCAGTGTTTGGAAGCATCTGCCCAGACCCCTTCCAGGCGGCGAAGGATGGATAACCCAAAAGGGAGCGGTAGCAAAAGGACTGAAAATGGTTAACTCCTCCGTTGAATTTACCTGCTTTCTGTCCCCCCGCCCATCTTCCCATTGTGGCCATGGTGGCGACAACAGCAGCAGCAGCAGCAGACGCTGGACCCCGAAGGAGTTTGCGACTCAGGAGCAGCCCACAAGATGAACAAGGCGATGTAAGTGTGACTGTGCTTTGTGGCTCCTTTCTCTCAAACAGCCCGAGCGGGCGGAAGCGTCTCTCTTGACCGTCAGGTTTTATTTATTTTTTGGTCTCGGAACACAAGGCTGTGAATCAGGAGCGAATTTCCATTTGTTCAGACCCCGCCCCAGAAGGAAAAGCAAACTGTGGAGGTTCAGAAACCCACCTCTTAGACATATGACAGGGGCCATGCTGCCTTCCGTCCCCCTCCCTGCCCCCTACTCCATCTAGAGCAGGGGTCTTCAAACGTGACAGCTTTTAAGACTTATGGACTTCGACTCCCAGAATTCCTCCTCCAGTCATGTCAGCTCAGGAATTCTGGAAGGTGAAGTCCACAAGTCTTAAACTGGCCAAGTTTGAAAACCCTTGCGTGCGTCTGTCTGTCTGTCTGTCTGTCTTGTCTATCTATCTATCTATCTATCTATCTATCTATCTATCTATCTATCTATCTATCTATCTATCTATCTATCTATCTATCTATCTACCTATCTATCTATCTATCTATCTATCTATCTATCTATCTATCTATCTATCTATCTATCTATCCTACCTCTATTCTATCTATCCCTTCTCTCTCTCTCTCTATTCCAGTAGTCTTCAAATTTGGCAACTTTTAAGACTTGTGGACTTCGACTCCCAGAATTCCTCCTCCAGTCCATGTTAGCTCAGGAATTCTGGGAGTTGAAGTCCACAAGTCTTAAACCGACCAAGTTTGAAGACCTTGGACCTAGAGCAGGGGTCTCCAACCTTGGCAAATCGAAGACTTGTGGACTTCAACTCCAGGAGTTCCTGGCTGAGAAACCCTAGGAGTTGAAAGTCCACAAGTCTTAAAAGTTGCCAAGGTTGGAGACCCCTGCTCCAGAGGGATGTAGGGTTCGCCCCCTCCCCCTTCCTAGTCATCCCTGGCCCAGCGTCTCATCTGCCTGCCTGCCTGCCCGCCCGCAAGCAAGGGCCAGAATTTGGTGTTCATCTGGGCGGGTGTTAACCCAAGTTGTTCTAGCACAAGCTTTGGTGGCCGGAAGGGCAGGGCACCCAGAGGGCTGGAGACCCACTTCCTAGAGGCCACAGCTCCCTGGACAACCCGTTGTCCCCCAACCCTGAAAGAAAGGAGGTTTGACCCAGGGGGTGGGGTTACCCCTAACCCTCTCCAAGAAAGACGAGGGTGGGATGGATTCCTGCACGCAGGGGGCCGCCCTCCCCCTTAGGAGCCTTGTCCTGAGTGGGAGCTGGAGGTGTGGGAGAGCTGGCCTCACAGATCGAAGGCTCTGGGTCCTCCTTAATCGGAAGGGGGGGAGTTGGGTTGAGAAGGGGCTCTGGCCCCCAACTGCTCCCAGCTGCTGAGCCGAGGAGGAGGAGGAGGAGGAGGAGGAGGAGGAAGGGAGCCCTGCACGGTTCCCCCTGCTGCCCTGAAGGGGGCAGCATTGCTCGACTCCCCGTTTTTGGACGACCCCCTTTCCTCCCCCCTTCCCTTCGCTGTTTGGCCCGAGCGGGGCTGCAGCGGCGAAGCGGGTGGAAGAACCGGGGCGAGAAGCACCGTCGGCTTTTGCGCGGGCCGCCGCACCTGACGGGCAGGCTTGGCCTCTCCGCTCCGCGGCGGCTTCCTGGGGGCTGCTAGTCGCCGTTACCGTGGCGAAGTGGCCGGGAGGGGAGAGTCGGAGGACGGAAAAGGGGGGAACGGGGGCGGCTGTGGGAGCTGCAAAGCGGCCGAAGCAGTCCCGCCTCTCGGCTCCACCTGGAGTGCTGCCCGGACAGCGCCGCGCCTCCTCGCCTCCTCCTGCCTCCCCGCGCAGCCCGGGCTCCCTTCCCGGGGTCGGCTAAAAATAGCCGCGGTTTGGTGCCTGCCGCCCGCGGGCGGCCAGAAATAGGCGGCGTTCCGGCCTTGAGTCACCCATGCGGCGGGCGCTCGGCGAGGGACGGGCGGGCGGGCTCTCGGAGGCGGCTGGCCAGGCTTGCGCCCTCCGGCCCGGGCCATGCCTTTCTTCCGCGACCCGAGCAAGGCGGCGCCGGCGGCGGCGGAGATCTTGTGGGGCGCTCGCCGGGGAGGCCTGCAGAGACGGCATACCACCAAGGAGTACGTGGCCGCCTCCCCCGTCCCGATTCCGGCTGGGTCGGTCTGGGTTGCTCCGGTCCGGGAGTGCCGAGCGCCTTTCGCTTTGCCTGCCCGAAGGGCTGCTTGGAATTGGGGTGCGGGTGGGGGTGGTGGCCGCTGCGGCGTCGGGAGCGGAAGAGAAGCGCTGCCTCGGCAGGTCCCCCAACGGCTGGGCTTGGAGGCTCACCCTCCTTCCCTTGGCTTCCCCGCCCTGCAGGGCCAGAGACGTCAAGAACCGGCTGGGGCTCTTTCGGAAGCGGCAGGAAGCTCTCGGGGGGCAGCCTGAGAGCAAGGCCGACAAGGGGATGAAGCTTCTGCGGTAAGCGGGCGGGGAGCGAAACTGGGGGGGGGGCGGGGGAGGCCGTCTAGTCGGAAATCCCCCCCAGACCTTTTTCTTCCTAGGCAAGAAGTGGGGTGGGGGGCAGCGCTAGACAAGGTGTGGGTGGAAACGACTTGGAAGATCCTGCTAATGGACCAATCCCCGGAGGCAGAAACCTCCTTTGTCTAGGGGGGGGGTCTTCAGACTCGGACAGCTTTTAAGACTTGTGTGGACTTCAACTCCCAGAATTCCTCCTCCAGTCACGGGAGTTGAAGTCCACTAGTCTTAAACTTGCCAAGTTTGAAGATCCTTGGATTAGACAGATGGAGAGACAGACTGTAGATCAGGGGTCTCCAATCTTGGCAACTTTAAGCCTGGATTCCCCAGACAGACAGATAGACAGACTGACCGAACATAGATGGACAGAGAGGGAGATAGAAGATAGATTCTATAGATCAGGGGTCTTCAAACTAGACAGCTTTAAGCCTGGATTCCCCAGCCAGCTTTGAAGCCTGGCAGACTTCAACTCCCAGAATTCTGGGAGTTGAAGTCCTCCAGGCTTAAAGTTGCCAAGGTTGGAGACCCCTGCTGTAGGTAGGCAAGTAGGTAGATTGATTGATTGATCGATAGACTGATCGACTGACCATAGATAGAGAGGGAGAGGGAGATAGAAGATAGATCCTGTAGATCAGGGGTCTTCAAACTAGGCAGCTTTTAAGACTCGTGGACTTCAACTCCCAGACTTCCTCCTCCAGTCATGTCAGCTCAGGGATTCTGGGAGTTGAAGTCCACTAGTCTTAAACTTGCCCAAGTTTGAAGAGCCTCGGTCTAGGAGGAAACCTGATTGAAAAGCTAAGATACAAGCGATGTGGGTGAGCTTGCCAGCCTCAGTCGTGCCCATGTCAACACTCCAAACTGGGCTGCCAATGGGAAAGAGGGAGGGCACTTTTTGACCACTAAGCCCCACCCAAGGCCTGTTTTGTCCCAGGCACCTTTGCCTGTTCTGGGATCCCTTGACTGGACACAACCACACGTTCAGGACGCTGTGCGTGAAGTGGTGGCCAGCATTGGTGGAAGCCATGGAGGCAGCAAGGGCAGAAATGTACGGTGGGGTTGTGGCAAACTATATTTGGCTCCGATTCCAGTGATTTTCTTTTTTCTTATTGTGTCCCTTTGGACTTTTGTCACTGGTAGGCAAGTTAGATAAAGTTCCAAATTCCACGTTAGTTTGGTCAGCGTATTTATTTTTTGTTCTAGCATTGTTTCAGTTTTAAAGAGGAGACATTTTAATAAACCCCTGTGCCGGGGAGTTATTTTTCTTCCCGCAGTGGTTCCATCTTTCACTGGCCTTTTGTGACACGCGATTCAAGTCATCTCCTTCTCACCATCCCTTGCCTCCCTTCAGGCCCCCTCCTGAAGAAGCTCTCCAATGGGGAGACTCGCTGGAAAAGCTGCTGCAGCATAAATGTAAGGAGCCTTTTTCTGGGGTTGAGTTTCAAAAGTCAGATTGCTGTAAGTGTTTGAATTAAAATTGTCAAAAGATTGGACAGCATTTGCCCCCCCACTTTTCAGAGCTTTTGAGTAAGCTTGAATAACCTCCTTTCCAAACACAGATCTTAAAACATTCACGGATGGGAATAAAATAGTTGTCTAGCTGGGTCCTTGGTGAAAAAAACAGAAGTACCTTCCCCAGTGGTGGGATTCAAATTATTTTATTACGGGCTCTGTGGGCGTGGCTTGGTAGGCGTGGCAGGGGAAGGTTACTGCAAAATCTCCATTCCCTCCCCACCCCACTAACCTGCTTTCCAGCTCCGTTCTCCTGTGCAGGGCAAACCAAAGGAGACCCAGCCAATCAGCTGGGACTCAGGAGGCGGAGAATAGATGGAGGCGGGGCCAGTCAGAGGCGGTATTTGCCGGTTCTCCGAACTACTCAAAATTTCCGCTGCCGGTTTTCGAGAAATGGCCAGAACCCGCTGAATACCACCTCTGACCCTCCTCCATTTTATTTATTTATTGCACTTTTATGTTGCCCGTTTCCCTGGCAAGGTGGCTGCGCAAAAAAAAAAAAAAAAAAGGCCTCAGTGCCTTTGCAGCGCAAACACGTCTCCCAAAAGCCGCTGCATCCTCTCATCCCTGCTCAGATGGGGTGGCTGCCTTCCGTTCTTTCCTGCGCACCGAGTTCAGTGAGGAGAACCTGGAGTTCTGGCTGGCGTGCGAGGAATACAAGAACATCAAATCCCAGTCCAAGATGATAGCCAAAGCCAAGAAGATCTACACCGAATACATTGCTGTCCAGTCCTGCAAAGAGGTAAGTCAGAGGATGGGATGTTGGGTTGGTGTTTGGGGCTAGCCTGGTTGGGAGGCAGAACCATTTGTAGAAAGTTTACTCGGCTCAAGCGTGGGATAGAAAGAACTTTGCTGAAATTTAAGCACATTTTTAATGCTGCTAAGTGGAGACCCCTGGCGCTACCTCCTGCCCTGATTTCTACATAGAAATGAGGCCAAGAACCCTTTTGGAAAAAAACAGATGCTTTTAAATCGGTTCCAAACTTTATCCCATGAAATCTTAAAAAGAAGCTGCTGGAGGCTATCAAATCTTCCCTCTTTCTCTTCTTTTTGCCTTCTGTGCACTGGAATCTCAGAATAGTCTTGGCTGTTTTTTGAAGCAAGCTTCACAACTAGATAAAATTCTAGCAGACGTTATGCCACTCATCAAAAACTACACTGTCTCCCCGATTCCCACAACGAACGAATGAACGGCTACAAAAACTGATGGGAGTTAGCAGGGATGCTAAATTGACTGCTTTGATCAAACGGGGAACCAAAAAATACAAACACTTTCATTTCTACTTGGAAACCACTTCTGGATTTGGAAAATAAAATGAAACTTTGCTTTTGGGTTTTACCAGTTAGTTAGATTTGTTGTTGCAGAAATGGCTAGTTTCTATTACTATTAAAAGTAAAAAGTCGAGGACAGGACTTAATGCTTTATTTTACTGCACCAAAGGAGTAGGAAGTCAAAATCTTCCCTCCCTCTTGCTTTCCCCCACTATTCACTTTCCTTTTTCCTTTCCTAATTTCCCTAATATTTGCTTTTCTATTTTTGTATATCATATTATAAATTAATAAAACTATAATAAAAAATATAATTTTAAAAAAAACCTACATTGTCTCTATTTTAGCGCAGGACACAATGAGCTGTAATTATTTGTCCAAGTATCCCTCTAATGCAGAGGTCTCCAATCTTGGCCACTTGTAAGACTTGTGGACTTCAACTCCCAGAATGCTGGCTGGAGAATTCTGGGAGTTGAAGTCCACAAGTCTCAAAGTGGCCAAGTTTGGAGACCCCCTGCTCTAAGGTCACCCTCGAGTTTTCCCCAACAAGCGGCAGCCCAACAGTGACTCGTGTCTGTCCGTCCTGCTCTAGGTCAACCTGGACTCCTACACCCGGGAATACACCAAAGAGAACTTGCAGAACATCAGCTGGGGCTGCTTTGACCTCGCCCAGCGGAGGATCTATGGCTTGATGGAGAAGGACTCCTACCCTCGCTTCTTGCGCTCAGAGCTGTACTTGGACCTCATTAACCCAAGGAAACCTGGCCCTTCTCTGTAGGTTCTCCCTCCCTCCCTCCCTCCAGGGAGCAGTTCGTTTACAAGTCATTACATTTTTGGCTAAGGGATTGTCTGGATAAATAAATCTGTCTTCCCACCCCAAGGGGCCTGGGGTTACAGAAATAAGCAGCTTTACTCTTCCTTCTTTACGAGAACCTGCTTTTCCCCCCCCTCTGGTACGATGAAGTCTTGGCACCCAAAAACTACAAAGGAGCAGACCTTCCAATGGACGACTGTGAAGTCCAGCGCTTCCCTTCCACCTTCCTTCCGCTGTTCTGGAGGTGGCAGCGCGATGAGTCCTTCCTGCACCCCGAACCTGCCTTGGGACATCCGTGGCTTTTCATAAATGGGCCACATCCTCACAAAGTGCAAGATGGAGGGGAAGGATCCCCTGCAGACTTTTGCATTCGATTCTGGGCCTGTTTTCTCTGGAGGAGAAATCTCCCTCTTCACTGCCCTTCCCATTAGTGCAACAGACCATGGAATTATCCTGCTTCTCTTCAACTGTCTGAAAGGCACAACCCTTGCTCAGTTTATTTATTGAAGCCTTCTAGTGGGATACCGTGTCTGTGAGAATGTCTCCCTGTTGAGTTTCCTTTTAAATTTAAGTGCAATATTTTTTTTTTTATTACCCCATTGCTATCATTTGTCTCCTGGTTTTCTCTCTTGACTCTTGGAGCGTGGAGCAGAATGAATGTAGTCTGTTCTCAGTCTTGTTCCTTATTCTTCGGCTTTTGACACCTGCTCCAGCAGATGTGTAAAAAAGCTTACGGCATCTTGTTGCAACAGCGGTGTGCCTTGGAGAGACTGAAAAACACCTGCACGTTTCTGCGCTGTGTCGTAAAAGGAAGTGTGACACAGCAGCATGTCTGGATTTGTACTCCTACCTACGTTTGGGTCCAGAAAGATGAAATCTCCTACAATGAATCTTTTGACCAAGTGCCTGGTTTACTATTCAGGCCTATCCCTGCGGTTTAAAATGTTTCTGTTGGTTTTGTTTTTTTACTATCTCATGTCTATTTAGGATAAATAAAGAGACAATACAAGTTAACTCTCTTTCCTCTTGTTTCCTGTTTCTTTGCAGCTATATTAATCTGTGAGGCCCCAGCTAGGGAGCCCCTCCAGTTGCCCTCAGAATGTGGGTCTCTGTGGGAGGAGGAGGAAGCATCCCGTACGCTGCCTCCAGCTGCATAAAACAAACTTGAGCTACAAGTCACCCCCTCCCTCCACCACCACCCCCCGCCCACCACCATGGTGGCCATTCATGATTCAGGAGAAGCAAAGAAATAGAAGGTCATGGAATTAGGTAGAGAATTCCACATAAAGCTAAACGTTACTACAGCAAAGGTACAAAATGAAGTTTCCAGCTGCAAAGGACGTCATTCACGTAGGGAAAAGCTGGAGAGGCTGTTGAATCAAAGATTCATTTCATTGTCTTTAGCGTCTGCACGTGAGCGATGGAAAAGGGCTTCGGCCACTGCGTCTCCTTGCTGTGTCCCTGTTTTCAAAACATCGATAAATTCGCCTGAGCTCAATAGAAGTCGCCTCTGGGGTGATGATGCTCTGCATTGCAGAAGACTCCTGTGACCAGAAGGGGGCAGTGTTTCCGCTTTGTCGCTCAGCAGAACTTAGGCTTTTAAAAAACATGATTCTGTACATATATTATTGTCATATTATTTTTTGGCAATCCAAAAATCAGTCAACGGTTTCAAGGAATTGCCACCCATGTCAAGGCATCACTAGAATTGAAGGCTTACCTGAGGATTCTTACCTTAGGATTAATAAAAGGCAGCACCGTGCCTTTAGGAGCAACGTGGCTATAACTTTTTCAGGTTCCTCCTCCAGGTAAATCTCCCACGGCTTGCAAAGCACAGTCCATAGGAGTATTATCAGCACAATTACTAATATTGACTTCTGCCCCGTGCTGTAGCAGGAGCTCCACAAGACCCATACGACAGTTGTTGCAGGCATTGTGCAGTGGAGTATGGTTCTTTCGGTCAGCAATCTGGACATTGGCTCCACTATCCAGAAGTTGCTTTACCACTTGGTAGTAGTGGCCAACTTCCCTGCACAACACCCCAAAGAAGCCGACTTTTAGTCATGCATGCAATAAACTGGCACAGATAGGCATGGTGCTCTGTTAGGTGCCAGTTGCCCAAGGAACCTACTCAACATCCACTGAAAAGCAAGCAATGCGGGTTCTGTTGCCATCTCTTACCCTCCACCTGACCTGTAAGGTTTTAGCTCTGGACCTGGATCTATTTTATTTTTCCTTTGCACTGTCTCAGGCGTGGCGAGCACTGCATGTAACGTGATGGTTTTGGGTAGGGGACACGCAGCACTTTTAAATATTGGTAGTCTCTGCATTCGCCTAACAAACCACCCTGCCATGTTCTATATGCAGAAAAATAAAAACAAGAACAAACAGGCTGAAAAACAGCTTCTATCCCAGGGCAGTAGCTCTATTGAATTCTACTGTATAGCAGTGTTGGTGCGGTTTTGGGGTTTTTTCCATTCAATGTGTGGAGGGTGAAGGGTGTGTGTTTGTGTTTATTTTCATGGTCATGACGTGCACTTAAGACGGAGTTTGATTTCGTTGCGCGAGGTGCAAAGACAATAAGGTAAACTAACTAAAACTAATTACCTAGTTGGGTAATGAAGCATCTGCAAGCAAACAGCCAAGTTCAGAGACGCAAGGACAAAATAAACTAAACTAAACTACGTATGTATTTGCAGCATGACAGTAGAATCCGAAAGCCAGTTTTTGATGTAGTGGTTAAAGCATCAGGATAGAAACTGGGGGTGGGCGGTGGGGGGGAGAGACTGTGAGTTGTAGTTCTGCTTTGGGCAAAGTGCCTGCTGGATAATGTTGGGCCAGTCACTTCCCTAGCCTAGAAAGGACACAGTGGCAACGCACTTGGGAAAATCCTTGGCAAGAAAACTTCGGAGGCTTCTGCAGGCAGCCTCTGAGAATTGGGCATGATGGAATGGAAGAAAAAAAAGGAAGAGAGAAGTTGTTAAGGAAGTTTACAGATTAATAGAGTTGGAAGGGACCTTGATCATCTAGTCCAACCCCCCCTCCCCCACCCAAGCAGGAGATCCAACACCAGGTTGCTGTCAGTAAGGATGATATTAATCCTTGATGTAAGCTGTGCCATTGGATACTAAACTATCAGTGGTAAAAAGCTCAGATTTTGCAGTATGAACTTTTTCCCTAATGTGGGTACCCTCATAATTAATAATCCTTATAGTTCCCTGAATATTTTCCAGTTACATGGTTTACTGAAGAAAGCTATGTTAAGGATAGGTCAAAATACAATGGAATTGCCGTCCCTCAACACTGTCCAACTATTTACTGAATTACTATTAACCTTCTCATCACTCCTTATCACCCATCCCCTCCCACTTGTAACTGTATGACAGTAACTTTGTCGCTTTTATCTTTATGATTTATATTGACTGTTTCCTAGTATGATTTGATTGCTTATTGTACCCTATGACTATCATTAAGTGTTGTGCCTTATGATTCTTGACAAATGTATATCTTTTCCTTTATGTAGACTGAAAATGGTGTTCGATTTCATTGTACAAGGTACAATAACAATAAAGTAAACTGAACTACAGAGAATATTTGCACCAAGACAAATTCCTTGTGTGTCCAACCATATCTGGCCAATAAAGAATTCTATTCTATTTTATTCTATTCTATTCTATATTAGATTCTATTCTATTCTTTTCTATTCTTATTAGATTGTATTCTATTCTATTCTATTCTATTCTATTATTAGTCTATTATTAGATTTTATTCTATTCTTATTAGATTCTATTCTATTATTAGAGTCTATTCTTATTAGATTTTATTCTTATTAGATTCTATTCTTTTCTATTCTTATTAGATTCTATTCTATTTTATTCTATTCTATTATTAGAGTCTATTCTTATTAGATTTTATTCTTATTAGATTCTATTCCATTCTTAGATTCTATTCTTATTAGATTCTATTCTATTCTATTCTTTTCTATTCTTATTAGATTCTACTCTTATTAGATTCTATTCTATTCTATTATTAGATTTTATTCTTATTAGATTCTATTATATTCTGTATAGATTCTAATTACATTCTATTCTTATTAGATTCTATTCTTATTAGATTTTATTCTTATTAGATTCTATTCTAATTACATTCTATTCTTATTAGACTCTACTTATTCCATTCCATTCCATTCTCATAGTAACCTCCTTTCCTGCTCAGGCAGGGTTGGCTCGGCTGCTGTCGAGTCTCCCTTCGACCAGCACGGTCGCCGGGATGCTTCCCGGGGTTGCCTGGCGGGGCTGTTCCTTCCCCGCCTCGCCCTGGTCCCAGCGACCTTGGCCGGCTCCGTCCCGTAGGGAGCAAAGGGGCCTTCCGTGCATGCAGGTGGGGAGGGATGCCCGCTCCAAAGCCCGGCCTTAGGGAACCGCCGCCGGGGGAGACGGAAGGAAGGAGGCCCGGGAAGCCAAGCGAGGCCCTTCGCTCCTTCTTCTTCGCAGGGCCTTCGCGGCAGGTGCACGGCGACGCCCGGGCGGCTCTGCTTTGGCCTTCCTGGGACGAGCCCGCTCTGGACGGGCGACGGCCGGGCAGAGGCGCCTCGGTGCGCGCCGGAGGAGGAACCACAACAACCACGCGTGGCCAAAGCGGCGGCGGCGGCGGCGCGCGAGAGGCGGCGCGCCCTGGGCGCAGCGCGGTGCGGCGTGCAGGCCGGGCAGGCTCAGCCGAGTTGCTCGCCGCCTCCTCCTCCTCCTCCTCTTCTGCCGCCCTTCCGCCGGGGGCCGCCTCCGCCTCCCACCCGCCCGCCCGGCCTCCCTCCACTCCCGCGATGGCGGCGCGCTCTCCTCCGCCCAGGCCGAGCTCGGCCCGGCAGCGCTGAAGCGGCCTGGGGGCTGGGGGCGGTGGGGGCTTGGCGCGGCCCATGTCCTCCCAGGGGGCGGAGGAGCCCGAGCCGCCCACCCGTGCTGCGGCGGCGAGGGAGGCGGCTCCGGCGGCCGCCGCCACCGCCGCTCCGCATTGTGCGCCGCGCGGCATCGGCAGCAGCAAGAGCGGCAGCAGCAGCAGCGGCAGCAGGAGCAGCTCGGCCAGCGAGGAGCCCCTTGGCCGCCCCTCGCCCCCATGAAGGAGCCGGGCGGCCCCGGGGCAGCGGGAGGAGGAGGAGGCGGCGGCGGCGGGAAGGAGCCGCCGCCGCCGCCTCCTCCTCCTCTTCTTCTCCTGAGGGCGCAGGAGGGGCCGCCGCCGCCGCCGCCCCCGGCACGGCGGCGCAGGTAAGCGCGGTCGACCGCCCGGGCTGCAGCCCCGGCCGCGGGTAGTTCTCGTCCCCGTCTCTCCGCTTGGCTTCTCGGGAGCAGCCATGTCACCATCGCCCGCCGGGCTACCCGGGCCTGGTGGGGGCCTCAGTGCCCTTGTGCGCCCCCCCGCCGCCTCTTTACTCGAGGGCCGGAGCCTTTTCCTTGCTTGTGTGTTTGTGTGTTTGTGTTTGTGTGTGTTTGTGGGTATTTTTTCTCTCTCCCTTCTTCTTTCTAATTTTCTCCAAACGAGTTTTCTCTTATTAAAAAGGACGCCCCCTAGGGGAGACTATTCCCAAAATAGGAGGAGGGGGGGGAAAAAATTAAATTTTGAGGGGAAAAATTTTTTTTTTCTTTTCTTTTCTTTTCTTCTTCTCTTTTTGTTGTTTTCCGAAAGGAAAGTTGAAATCGTTGCCTTGTTGTCCTTTCGCTTCTCTGGAAATTTTCTTACTCTGAGAAATGCTTGGAAACAGCGGGACCATCTGCTGCTTCGCTTTGGATGTCAGCAAATTTGTGTTTTAAAAGCGGAGTCTTTTAATATGCAAATTCGGGTTGAATTGGATTGAAATCGGCGTCCCTTGCCCCATCTTTTTTTTAAAATGAGAAATGAGCTGGTTTTTTACAGGAGGATTGTTGGGAAACAAAATTAAGGAGAAAAAAAGAACAATTTGAAACAAATCCGTTGGGAATGAAGAGGGAAGAATTGTTGCAAAAGCAATTAAGAATTGTACTTGCAAATTCGAAAGGATTTCCTAGTTAGGTGTTTGATTTATTTTCTCACGAAGAAGAACTTAATGTTAAAATTTTTAAATAAGTGTATGCATTATGTGAAAATTTTGAGGACACACCCCATTTTTTGTGTGTGGGGAATGACTTTTAAGTTTTTATTCAAATCTGATTTGAAAGAGCTTTGTTTTTAAACATGAGCCAATCCTGCAAGTCAAGTTAAGATTACAGGGGAAAAAAAGCCTTTTGTTCTGAAATGACATATTTTCTGGAAAGCTTATGTTGTTGGCACAATTAAAAGAATGATTCTAGCATTTACTTTATAATCCATGTAGAACTGGGGGGGGGAGTGATTATGTTTTGCCTCCACCCTAAAATAACACAAGATAACATCTCTTGAGAGTTCAGTGTAACACTTTATGTATAAATACATCATTAGACTAATAACAGTGTATGCAAAATACTACTGGTTGAGGAAACTGCAGATGTAAAGTTGCAGATTTTTAAAAAAATAACAAAAATTTGCAAAATCAAATTATGCTTTCTTAAGAATTTCTAAAAATTGTGGGTTTTTTTGTTTTTTGTTTTGCTCTGTAACCAAACTGAAAATCTTACTAACAACTACTGATTAGTTTGTAGTTAGCAATGTATGTTTGGATTTCTCAGATGGATTTGTGAGTAATAAAATTTGCCTTTTGAGTTTTGGTCGTTGTCTCTGTCTCTTTCTCCCTTTTCTGTTTTGATTTGCATTTTATAAAGAATGAGTAACTAATTGACAGAATTTTTTTAGATCTCTGTAGAAAGTGATGTGCAGCCTCTGCATCTGAAGCAAAAGGGTTAGGGAAAAAAAACCCGGCAACATTAAATTGGAAGTGGGGAAAAAAAGAAAAGGAAAGGGCAAATCCTGCAGAGTCTCCACTTTAAAATGAGAACAAAATATCAAGATGGCCGACTCCACAGCTGCAGCAGAGAACCTCAAAGGGGCATTTCTGTGCTGGAACAGAACTGATTTCTGCAGCTTAAAATCTTTTCCCCCATTCCAAGAACCTCAGTGTAGAAAAAAAAATGTTTTTGAAAATTTAAAAGTTTGTCTAAAAGGAATTTAAAAAAAAAAATTTAGAATTTCAAAAAAAATTTCCTGGGGAGGTGGAATTTGATCTGTTAACTGTATTTAATTGTAATCTAAACTACAATTGAATATTGAATTGAAAATTCAGGGGATGTTATTCCTAAGGGAATGGGGGGAGGGAGGAGGAGTGCAATTAGATATTTCATCTCTAACCAATCCCTTTTCCTTCCTTCCCCCATTGAAAGGGGAGGAGATTGTTTGGATTTTTGGGAAGATTCTGGAACAATTAAAAAACAAGCAATTTTCCAAACAGCTCAGAATGCTTTAATTTTTGTAGTACTTAGGAATCACGTTTTCTGCAGAATTTATGTGCAGGAAAGGAGGCTGACAGTTTAAGAATGTTAATGGGGTTGCAATTAAATTTAACCAGTCACAGATTAACAGTTGATATGTTTACTCAAGCAAGCTTCAGCTGGCTGATTCTTACGGGAGATTTTTTTCTGCGTGGGCTACCCTATCAGAGTCATTTTATAATGATAAAAAGAAAGCAGGTCTCAAATTTCCAACTATGTCCATTTAAAATAAAATGGTATGTCACATGATCAGTTACTTTGTTAGTTTTGCTTGATTATCTTTTAAAACCCTTTCAAGGGAAAAGAAGGGAAGAGAATATGTCCTTGCTTGGTTTGGAGAGGTGGCCTTGGTTATTCTGGTCTGGAATGAATCGGCTGTTCTTAACCCCGAAGCCAAGGAAACCCAAAGAGGAGGAAAATTGACCAGGGATACCATACACAAAAGTCATTAAGCCCTAGAAAGGCAGGTGAAATACTTGGGGGAACTTTGAGGAGTTTTGTGTTTTTTTTTCAAGGGGGGGGAGTGGGAATGGCTAGGGTCCCTGGCTTTCCATTGCTCTGTCCTTAAGGCAGGCTTTGGCAAAGCTAGTTGCCACCTGTACCGCATGCAGAGGTGTCCTGCAATCTGTGTCCTGTCTCACCTGCAGTCACATTTTTCTTCAGGCTCAGTGTTCATATTTTACAATGAAGGTTTGACCAAAGTCTACGCGTTGCTTCAAATCATTCTCGTAGTTTTCATGGAAGTATTGGAGAGTCACAGGGAAGGGGGACCTCAACTCTGGGGTGCCTGGCAGTTAACTGGCCTACCTGACAGGTGTGTTGTACAGTTTCTAGGATACAATCCTCATAAAATATTTTGAGTATGTGATTACTGCTTTGGGCTCTTTTAATGTGTTTATGACTACGGTTACTAATGTTGCAAAAAAGAAAAAAAGAATTCGCGCAGTGTCAATCTTGCCATGAATAATATTCCTATTGCTACAAATATTAACAATGTTTATATGTTAATACTATAGTCAAATATATTAAAAGGCCTACTGTTAGTCTTTAATAGTGCAGAAGTAACACTTTGAGTGGGATAGCAATTTATTTCGGTTACATCAAGCAGAAGTAGAGAACCCCAGGCCTTACTGTACCCCATCACTCCTCTGAAAAAAGAATTAAGCGGTTGTGAATAACGCATTGAAAATAAAACAGCGAAGCAGTGAGGACAACTATGATCAGCCAAACCTAGCAGAGCAGAGGCATGAAATCCTTGGCTGTTGGATGGTTCCCCTTCTCAGTTGTCTGCTGTCCGCTTCCTGAACCTTGATAGGTGGAAGGTGGGACTTTGCTTGTTCAGGTTAGGGTTACGACAGGAGAGTGAACCTCTGTGTGTTCCTGAACTCTCCCGATGAGATTTTTGGGTGGATTTTACTCTTCTTTCAAATCTCACCTGTCCCTAAAGTGCTTAAGAGGCATCAGCCTTGCTTCTTCATCTTCATCGCGGTGGAGGGAGGGACAGGTCAGGCAAAGCTGCCTACAACGGCTGCCTCTTGGGCACCCTCCCAGACTGTGGGAAACACATTGACAAGGGATTGCGATCCCAACACTTCCAGACAACAAACCTGGATGATTTTAGAGTAAATGTGCATCTTCTGTACACTAACGGCTGCACTAAAAGGGTGGCTGGTTTGGAGTCTTTCATGCGGATGGGGCTAAAAGCTGTCGCTTTCCAAGTCTTTACTGTCTTAGAACAAAATAATGCAAGGCAGTCCTAGGTTAACGATGGTAATTTGGAGTGGAATGCCACTATGTGATGTGGTCGTAAAGGGGGATATCATGTGGCCACCACTAAATGCCAGTTCCAGCAGTCCCAGATGTGTCATTAAGTGAGCACCTCAAGTGACTGACTTTGATTTCCTGCCAGCTTCCCCAGTGACATTGTGGAAAGCTGACAGGGGACATCAGAAATCACAATCACGGGACTGTGGGTACCTATGGCAGCTGGAATTTTGAGTTCCCATCTCCCTTCTCCAGCACTGCCATAAGTCATAGCCCAGTTTAAGCAGGTTGGCTTAAACTGGACAGCATTGGGACCCTTCCTTACTCCTTTCCCCCATTTCCCCTAACTTCTGATACACGCATAGGGGAGGGGAGAATAAAGACAGTTCCTAGAAAAGACTCGTTTATGTATACCACTCTAGGCCACTCTAGGAAAGGAGCACTATGGATTTTAACTCTGTCGGTACATATCAGCAACATACTGAATCTATATGCTGAATGTTTTTTTTTTTAATTCTCCAAGTCCTATTTTTAAAAATCCCCTTTTCTGGTGGGCTTGTGAAGGAGCACCACTTTCTCCCAGATAGTTGGCTTTGATAGATGGAAAATGCCAAGAAATGGGTGGATATTTTTTTTTTTCCCTGTCATTTTTTCAGAATTGCTTAAATCTTGCAACTGGCTCTTCAAGCTTCCTGACCTGGGAACTTGGAAAGTTAAGTAGGATGCTGTAGTAATGGTAGATTACTGCAGTAGCAGTGGTTGGACCAGGTGACATTTAAAGTTCAAATCTGCATCTATGAATGACTTGGTCGATGTGGTGGTGTGTTCCAGTTCCGTTCGTCTGGGCTGTGAACACGGGACAAAAAATACCTGTAATGGCGACTTTTTCCCCCCCACAGGAAAATTTCTTCCTACAAACACATTGTGTTGTATATGTTTGCCTGGTTACGTTGGTGAAAAATGCAAATCAGTCAGGCAAATGATAGTTAAAATGTTCCATGTTTATCAAATGACTATCCTCAGCGAGTATGCAAGGAGAAAAAAAAATGCATTATTGATCTGAACATTTTACAATGCAAACTGGAATTTTTCTATGTGAATTTGCGTGGGAATTTTTTCCTGTTTACAATTTCAAAATTGTTTTGTTTACCAAAAATAAGTAATTTTAAGGAAAGGGTGAGAAAGAAAATCTGAATTTCTTCCCCACACCCCTCCATTATTCTGTGAGAGACATTTGGCCAAGAGAGTGCAAGTGTTTTTAGATTCCTTATAACCTGAGCAGTCCTAGACTGATATTCTAACCGCTGTAACAACATAGGTTGGAAATGAAAACATGTTAATTTTTTTTTCAATAAATATTTGTGTTAGACACGCATACAGTTGATATAGAACGATGAAAGATTTCCTCATTCGTATGTACCTAAGTAGTTTGCAGCTGGCATGGGCTGACTGCAAAATGCCTAGCCACACCCCTAGTTCCCTCAGAACATTTGTGGTGTGAGAGGACAGCCCATTCACTGGTGTGCTAAAAGGATGCTGTAGCGAAAGACTCAAGGGTGTAGATTGTTCTGTGCCTTTAAGAGACGACTGTGATTATTGGAGAACATCTGGAAGGCCACAGGTCCTTGACTTGATTTAATAGCTTTAGAAGTAGCAATTTGGTGGGCAGAGATCATCTTCCAACATCTGTAAATTGCTGCCACAGGCCAGGAGGAGAGGCAGGAGCAATTTTGGCAACCTTCTCTATTTGGGATCTTTTGGGGCAGCTGAACTCCAAATAAGGGAGACAATGTCTTGTCTTGAGGTTGTATCTCTAGATGGAAGAACTGAGCATATAATGTAAAAAACTGATATTAACGTCTTAGAGATTTGACTTTCTTCATGTTCATGTTTTGAATGTCAACTGAAAGCCTCACTCTTAAATACATTTTTGATTATACAGATTTGGGAGTCTCTTATGACAATAGTTGAAACAAGACTTTTAAAAGTTTAAAATTCCCATTTCTCTTGTGAGGATTTGAAACTAACTTCATTCATTCATTCATTCATTCATTCATTCATTCATTCATTCATTCATTCATATTCATTCACTCACTCACTCGTCAGGTTTCCTAGTGCTGTTTAATGGCTGAGTTTGCAAGATACATTTAACTGAGTTAAAGACTTAGTGGCTCTAATTGATATCAGTATACTTACTTTGGTTTGCTTGGAACATTGGTTAATTTTAATGCACAGTGTGAAGCGACATGTTACGTTCGCTATATTGTGCAAACTGAAAACATGGTTTAAATGAATAATTTAAAGTTTTGCTTCGCTTGAGAGAATGAAATAATCATGAATGGAGAACACATCACCTTTGGTTACATTTGCTTGACTTGGTACTTTCAGGAGAATATTGACCTTAATTCAGTGATTTCAGAGCGATCACTCTGTTAAACAAATAATTCCCTCAACACTGTTCAACAAAGTCTACACTATTGTTGCTGTTAATCTTCTCATCACTCCTTATCACCCATCCCCACTCACTTGTGACTGTAGGACTGTAACTTTGTCGCTTGTATCCTTACGATTTGTATTGACTGTTTCCTAGTATGATTCGATTGCTTATTATACCCTATGACTATCATTAAGTGTTGTGCCTGTTGATTCTTGACTCTTGACGAATGTATCTTTTCTTTTTATGTACCCTGAGAGCATTTGCACCAAGACAAATTCCTTGTGTGTCCAATCACACTTGGCCAATAAAGTATTATATTCTGTTCTGTTCTGTTCTGTTCTATTCTATATTCTATTCTATTTTCTATTCTATTCTTATTCTATTCTATTCTTATTGTACCCTATGACTATTATTAAATGTTGTCCCTGATGATTCTTGACGAATGTGTCTTTTCTTTTATGTACCCTGAGAGCATTTGCACCAAGACAAATTCCTTGTGTGTCCAATCACACTTGGCCAATAAAAAATTCTATTCTATTTCTGACGGATCAGAACCAACTGTATTGAGTTTAGGGGCCTGATTCCGAGAAGGCTATAATAATCCAAGGAAAGCCCACTACAGATCAGTTATTCATGCAGTAATATGTATGAAGGAAGAACACTTGAGATCGCACATGGATTTGCGGGAGGGCGCCCTTCAGGGATTGTTGCTTGGAGGTGTGGATGTCTTTGCATTGTGAGAGTCCCTCAGGTGCTCCTGGTTGGGATTCACCAATGCCGGTGGTGGCGATGACCAGATGCAGAGTCCCGGTGAGGCTCTCTCGGCTGTTCTGTGCAGAGGTTCTGGGAGGAGGCCCTGGTCCATTGGCAGCCGAACTGGTTCCATTTATTTTCAGCCATGCAGCAAGAACCGTTTTGTTCTTGGAGTGCGATTGTCCTTTGAGAAATCTTCATTTTGTTTTATTTTACTTGGCTTATTTCTTTCACTTTTTGCCCCTTTAATCACGAGGGATTGTAGGACACAGGAGCTCAACTCCACCCATTCGTTTTCTGCTGTTGAAAGCCCCATTCTGCAAGTATCAGTGTGGTGGCAAGAAACTTGTCGCCCATTTGCCTGTTCTGCTTTGGGGAAGGGTTATCATTCAGCTCACGAGGACAGCTGGAATTTGTAAAATAGGTCCAGTCCAATAACGTCCCTCCTGCCTCTTAGACGTGCTTTAAGGAAAGGTGAAGGTTCTGTGGTTATTACAGCCCCTTTATCTTAATTCACAGCTGACCTCTCCTGGCCAGCTTTGAGATTTTTCCCTGCGGGTAATAATGTGGTTCCTTGGTACCCAACTGCTTTGAAACTCATTGAATTTGGTACTCAACACATTTTGATGTGAAAATTTTGTCTCGCTATCCATCATGTATTGGGTAATCAATGCACAAGCAAGAACTTGTCAATGACAGCTGTCTTTGGACTCGCTACATTAATCTTTATGGGAAAAATTAGAATTAGAATTCTTTATTGGCCAAGTGGTATTGGACACACAAGGAATTTGCCTTGGTGCAAATGCTCTCAGTGTACATAAAAGAAAAGATACATTCCTCAAGAGTCAAGAATCGTAAGGTGCAACACTTAATGATAGTCATAGGGTACAGTAGAGTAGAGTAGAGTAGAGTAGAGTAGAGTAGAGTAGAGTAGAGTAGAATTCTTTATTGGCCAAGTGTGATTGGACACACAAGGAATTTGTCTTGGTGCAAATGCTCTCAGTGTCCATAAAAGAAAAGATACTTTCATCAAGAGTCAAGAATCATAAGGTACGATACTTAATGATACTTATAGGGTACAATAAGCAATCAAATCATTCTAGGAAGCAGTCAATACAATCGTAAGGATACAAGGGACAAAGTTACAGTCATACAGTCACAGGTGGGAGGGGATGGGTGATCAGGAGTGATGAGAAGATTAATAGGAATCGTAGTGCAGACTTTGTAAATAATTGGACGGTGTTGAGGGAATTATTTGTTTAGCAGAGTGATGGCGTTCGGGAAAAAACTCTCTAGTTTTTTGTGTCCAGTTGTTTGATACTCATCGTTTTTGGTACCCATCGTGCCTCCAGAAACTGATTAATGATTGGTGCTAAGGTACTACTGTCTTGCCATCTGTATCAGGATCAGTTGACCAGAATCACCTGATCAGTTGGCCAGAATCTACTAAGTGACCCATCCAACTGAGAAATCTTAACCAGATGGCCAGGTCAAAGCTGCTAGATCTCTAGGGCCTGTATAGCCTGTCTCTGGGCTCCTGTCAAACTCAGGCTGTCTCTTCCATTCATCTCCTCGTGGAAAACTTCAGATCAGCTCTCTGGACAGGAGGAAGGCGCTGTTGGAACCTATCTGTTTTCTTTTCCCACAGAAAGAAAGTAGTCTTTCACCTGATAACCTTTTTCCTCCTGAAATCCATCTTCGTGATGCTCCTTATGTTGTCTCCTACGCTTTCAGGGCGCCCAGAGGTCATGTATGAATGTTTGTCTTCTACCTATAATAAGTCTCGTCTTTTTAATGGAATTCTCATCTGCTTCTGGGCTTTCCCTCAAGATTTTTTTTTCCAAATGAGAGTTACAGACTTTTTATAGGAGCTCCACTTAGGTGCATTTAATTAAAGTAGTGTTGAAAATGCTGACTTTTTGGGGAGGGGGGGGAACCGCTGGAAGGACACTTAAGTAGGTGTGTTTCTGATACTTTGAGTTACGCATTGTGCTTGTTTGCAAAAATTGAAGGATTTCGACTTGCACATTTCAAGCTTAGGTACACATTCTTGGGTATGAATGGGAGCCCTGTATGCCCCCCGAAAAAACAACCTGAAAATAATTACAGAAGTCCTGCAAAGAGTGTGCACAGGCCGCCGGGAGCCTGAAGGTTACTTTTGGTAAGCAAATACAGTAAACCAACATATGTGAGAAGCAGTCCCTCCTCCTCTCAATTTTTCCCATTTTATTCAAGGACAACTAGGTCTTAGAATGAGCGTGGGTGTTGGAGGAGGGGGGCGGGGTGGTGAATTCTAGATTTCTAGATGTCTATTAGCCTTGGAAGCATCTTGAGATCTTTAGTCTCTCTCCACTGGTAATTAGTGCAGCCAGCAAAAAGGAAAAAAAAAAAGAATTCAACCGCTTTCCTACAAGTCATTTCACTTGTTAAAGTCAGGAGGATCAGCAGCACCAACGGGGAGGCCTGAACTAATGGTGGGTGTCAGGATCTCCCTATCTGGCACCCCATAATAAAGCCTCCAGAAGCTTACAAGGGAAGGAAGAGTGTGAAGAGGCCTTTCCCATTTAGGGCTGACGGAAGTTGGAAACGAAGCCTTGACTTTCTCCCTCCCGATAATGTCCAGGGAGCTGCCAGCTGCAGAGAGATCCACACCCTGGGGCAGTGATGGCTAACCTTTTCCACGTCGCATGCTGAAAGCGCTTGGCTGCATCCGTGATGCAGTGTGTGTGCACCTCCTGCACATGTGCCTGTGTGACCCCCTTTGTGTACATTGCACGCCTCTACTTGTGCATGCACACTCCCGCAACCTCTGCCTCTTCTGCGCACGGATCTCTGCCCACGCAGATACCCGACAGCTGGCTGGCGGTGGTGTGCACAGGGGTGGGATTCAAATTTTTTAACAACTGGTTCTGTGCGCGTGGCTTAGTTGAAGGGCCTGTCTTGGTGGTCATGTGACTGGCTGGGCGTGGCCCACTCAATATCACTCACATCGAGGCACTCATCTCCTCACCTGGCCTCTCTCGTGACCGTGGGGATGCTGCAACAGTCATTAAGTGCGAAAAATGGTCATAAGTCACTTTTTTCAGTGCCATTGTAACTTTGAATGGTCACTCCACACAAGCAAAGTACCAGCAAAGGAGGGGACAAAAACTCCAGAGAAGTTCCTGAGACAGGAAGTCTAGTCCTGCCAAGAATGTAACAGCCTCCCAGCTGATTTTCAGCCCATTTGAGGCCTTTTTCACTCTCCCGTAGGCTCGAGGGAAGCCTCTGCAGCCTCAAGAGGCTGAAAAATGGGCCTTCTGGAAATACCGGAAGTGCCGAAACGGGCCCATTTTTCGGCCTCCCGAGTCTGCAGAGGCCTCCCTCGAGCCTCCAGGAGGGCGAAAAGGGCCTCAAATGGCCTGAAAATCAGCCGGGAGGTGCTCATGTGCAGTGGAGTTAAGGGGGTGGGGCAGGGGTGTTGCATGTGCTTTCGGTACACCACAACAAAAGGGGTTGTGATCACTGGTCTAGGCTGATATTTAGCCCTGAGATCATCCCGCTGAAACAATCACCGGAGTCACGGATTTATAGGAATCAAAGGGGGAAGTGTGCCAGATGTGGTCTGCGTCGCTGTCCTTCTACGTCCTCCTGTGATGCTTTGGTTTTTTTTTCTGAATTGTGGATCTGCCGATAATCCAGAGAACTTTATGGGAAGAGATGGCCAAGATTCCTTTTCTAGAACTTGGCTTATTTTAGTCCTCCTTAGCCCAGTGCAGCAAGAACAAATTTGCCATTTTTTCCTCTTCGCGGTTACAATTGGGAACGAATTGTATTTATTAGGAGAAAGCAAGTCTGCCAAAGGTTAATATTTCCCCCCATTCTAGTAAATTTAAATTAAGACTCGCTGCAAGAGAAGGACTTCTAGAAGCTGGAAAATGGGATGGGGCAAGGCTACTGCATGATTTAAGAATGGGTTACTCTCTTTCCTAGCCTTGAAAGTTTCAGTAGATCGCTTAGATTCCTGAAGGGCTAATCAGGTGTGGCGCTGAAGGATTTGTCTTTTCTTTCCAAACCCTGAAACCATGAAGTTCTGATTATTTTATCCAATTGAAAACCAAGGTGACATTTCTTTAGGTTGAATCCCACAGAATGAAATTTAAAAAAAAATAAAAATGAAGAACGTGTAAATAAAAGTATTTCAGTTTTCGTACTTGCCTAATGCACATAGGACACAGAGAGACGTCTCCTGTTTCTTGATGTAAGAGAATTTTGATTTTTTTTTCCCTCCCTTTTGGTAAACTTTTAAGTTTGTTTATTTTTATGCTCGCTTGGGAAATTAATCTTGAGTATTTATAGTCTTTGTGGTCAGCTGAAACGAGTTATTTTGCTACAGAGATTTCTAAGATTTCCACATGAACTATGCTCTTTTCTCGTGTTTGGTTTTTGAAGCTTGGGCCCTTTTGCCTTAGAATTATTCCATTTTGAGCTTTTTTGGGGAGGGAGTTCTATTTTACGGATTCATCATTTGGATTTGGGTTACTCCTCTTCCTGTTTTGTTTTTGTTTTTAAATCCACAAGTTAAGACAGAATGAGAAAGTTCAAAAGCCGTGTTCTCTTTTAGATGCCGCAGCTGTTAAGATATTTCCACATAGGGCTAAGCTCGTTCTGAGCTCGTTCTGAGCTGGTTCCCTGTTGACTGCCAGAAATCCAGAAGTCAATCAGAGCAGAGTCTTCCTCTTACGTCGTAAGAGGAAGAACAACACAAAAAATCAATATGAGCCAAAAACAAGCGTGGGAATTGGGCGCAACACGCAAAAATATCAGGCATCCTCCAGCTGTCCATCTCACCAAGGCTTTGCTGTTTTCAAGCCATGACATCGGTGTCACTTTACTTCCATTTAAGCCACGATGCTAATGTCAACTCATGAAGTATTTCTATGGTCTTTTCAGAGCTGCCAACAGAAAGGGAGCGGGGGATAAATAAATCCTTTTTAAGTTTTGGAAGTTTGGCTTGAGACTCACGATCTCCATTCTGACAGCTAACTTACCCTCTGCTGTTTGACTTCATTGGCACCCCTCTGGAGACTGGACAGTTTGAGAGCAGAGTCATCTTCATCTAAATTCCCTCCGTCTGATTCGGGCTACAATTTAGAGTTCAGGGTTAAATTCTACAGCTCTGGATTTTCTTCCTCCTGTCAGTTGGATCTGAGCTCAGGCCGGTGCCTGTGACTCCCCGGCATCTTTCTGAGGGAGGCGTCAGAAACACCGGGCTATGGAAACTGGCACCTTTCCCGTCCTCGAACAGCAAGGTTAGTTTTGGTGATAAGTTACATATTTTAGTTAATAGTTCAGCAAACTTGCACTGGCCATATTTTAAGATCTCTTCGGGTGAATGCAACCTGGCCCAGGGGCCCTGTTACTTTTTAACTTACCGTATCTAAAACAAAATTCTTTGGTACTTTATATTTTGGCAAAATTCTGTGGATGGAGCCTCAGGAAGAAATAAAACAGAAATGTGTTGCTGTGGTATAAATTTTCCTCCATTTTTGCCTCCCCAAAGCCGCTTTGGCAAAGAAATAATTCTACTTTTTTGCAGCTTTCCAGCTTTTTTTTTTTTTTTTAAAGTTGTCTAGGACAGTTAAGAATGGAGGAGTCATTCCTGAAAAGATTTTTTTTTTTAGAAGGCAGCTTAATACCATTAAAAGTGTCTTGCTTTGCTTGTTTTCCCTTTAATTCTTAAGGCTCTTCTGGGTTGTGGAGTTATTATTGCTCTCTCGAAAGCTACGTAATTGCCTTGTTGTCAACTGTCAAAAGTCACACCGGCCTCCAAATCAGATCCAACAGCTAAGAACACATAAGTTCTAGAAAATAGACAACTACAAAGTTCACAAATTCAGGTAACAACACATTTAAGTCAAAACAGACACAGCCTTTCTGTGAACTCCCTTCAGACAGAAGTCAGATGGCACCCTGGATGGGTTTCATACGGTGGTGGTATTCTACCGGTTTGTCCCGGTTTTGCCGAGCTGGTAGCGCCAATGAGCAGCGGGAATCGAACCAGTTCTCTCTGCCGCGCTTATGTTGGGTCCACCTGCTGGCCCGGGCTCTCACACCCACCTCTATCCTCTGCTTTTGAAGTGCAGCTGCTTTGCACGGTACAGCAGCGTGCCATGTGGCAGCTGCTGAAGCGACCGGAGAGTGCAGGCTTGCAGGAAGTGAGTTGGAATGCCTCTGTGCCTGCGCAAAGCGCGCGTTTTAAAGCGTGCCCACCGAACCAGCGGTAAACAATTTTTAATCCCACCACTGGTTTCGTAGCCTTCTGCGATTCTCTGCTGCTGTTTTCTTGCACAAGGGGACAGTCTAGGCTTGTCATGCCAGCTAGTTGGTAGAACATTCATTACTTTCCTAATTACTGGGTGGCTGGGGGAGGGGTAGATTTCCTGTCTTTATTTTTATCCATTCAGTACTACGCCATGTTGTTTTAGCCACTAATTAGATACGGGTTTTATGTTGTAGGATTTGAAGGGAAGAATATTGCAGCCTTTCTACAAACGTACGTACATACATACATACATACATACTAAGTCGAGGACTACCTGTGTAGGAATCCTCCTTTTGGGAAAGAACTGTTTGAATTCTGAAGAAAAAACACAATAGGATGGAATTTTAAGAACATCTGCTCTCATAGATAGACTGTGTGTAAATCAAAATTTTAGATGCTGAAGTTTTCTACCTGCAACATATAAAGGAATGGTTCAGCCATACGACTTGAGTCTAGGGCTGTGATGGTGAACCTATGGCATGTGTGCCACAGCTGGCACGCAGAGCCATTTGTGCGGGCCCCAGCCAAACTTGCCTGCATTGAGCATGTGTGTACCTCCCAGTTGATTTTCGGCCCGTTTGAGGCCATTTTTGCCCTCCCGGAGGCTCGGGGAAAGCCTCTGCAGCCTCAGGAGGCCGAAAAATGGGCCGGAA
Source organism: Pseudonaja textilis (assembly GCF_049901715.1). Lineage (NCBI taxonomy): Eukaryota > Metazoa > Chordata > Lepidosauria > Squamata > Elapidae > Pseudonaja > Pseudonaja textilis. Next base: position 37,761 of record NW_028262711.1, on the reverse strand, counting down.
ATACCAGAAGGGCCTAAACAGGCCCGTTTTTCGGCCTCCCAAGGCTCCAGAGGCTTCCTTCGAGCCTCAGGCTGAAAATCAGCTGGGAGGTGCATGCATGCACAGTGCAGGTAAGGGGGTGGGGTTGTTGCACACACGTTCAGGGGGTGGGGTACATTGCATTGTGGGTGTGTGCGTGCTTGCGCTTTTGGCACACCACAACAAAAAGGTTCGCCACTTACTCTAGGGCTTACTTATTCCACAATGATCAGGATGCCTTAGTTGGTAAGTACCTGTTAAAAGTCCTGGTCTCTTCCTCAGGTAGCTCGGCGATCCATAGTTTTCTTTTGGTGCTTTTTGGCTGATGCTATGGTTTGTGCTGCTATGGAGCCTTAATTCCTCCTAGCCAAGAAGCATTATATTTCTTAGAAAGGGAATTAAAGCTGTAATGCATGTTCTGTAACTTTTCCCTTCACCTTATCCCTGACTTCAGGTGGGTTGAAATACAAAATTCGTAATTTTGTATTTTTCCCCCTATAGCTATTTTTCACCACAGCTGTGAGCCATAGTTTTTTAAAAAATTCCCACTTAGATGCAGTTCTCAGACTCTATAATTATTTTTAAGTAACCTGAAATGGTGTCGGGGGTCTCTCCAGCATTGTAGTAATCCTGTCCATATCTTATGGAATGTGTTTCTGCCATAAACACAACCTGGCACAATGCAGCATCCTGGTTTAAGAAACCTTTTATTATTTCTGTCCAGAGGAATATTTTGGAATAACGAAACATAAATGCCTGTATGCCTATTACAAAGTACAGAAGCTCTCTCTTTTTTTTCTTGTGCTAGATTAGGACATTAGAAGTTTTGTAGGGAGGGGTTGAAGTGCCATAGCTTGAGGTGGTATCTGGAAACACATATGGACCTCATTTTTCTGAAAACTCAGAGTTCAGGACTTGTAAATGTGGCTCTGCCCCTAATAAAGATGATTTTTATTTTTATAATTGGTTTGTTAGGTGTCTTGTACTGCTATTAACACAGGGAGGTTGAAGAGATTGGAGGAAGAGAGGATTGGAGCAGGTGGTCAGCTTGGGGTCTTTCTCCAGGATACCTGATCTCCCTTTAAGGCCTGTCAGGTGATGCTCAGCAGGTGAGCCCTTGAGGGATTTTGTTTTTCCAGGGCAGTCCTATTTTTCAGAAAAGATGCTGTTTTGCCGCGTGAATCTTTGCATCAGAACGTTTCCTGTGGCAATATATCAATTTATTCTTGCAGTTAGATATAGAATTTTTGAATGAAAATTGCAACAACTCCTCCATTTTGATGATTTGTATTATTGCGTGGTTCAGGACTTAACGGATCTGATAAATGCCTCTTTCTGAGGCATCCTTGAAGCCTGTGGCAAATGCCTCTGCTAGGAAACCTCATTTCTAGCATTAGGATGGCTATTTGGTAAGTGTGGACAGTATTTTTACCTGTGTGGGAGCAGCTTTGCGGGAAGGTGGGAAGAATATACTTGGTGGGAGGCACAGCACTCAATGGGCCTGACCTTGGGATTCAACATGTTTTTACTACTGGTTCTGTGGATGTGGCTTGGGGCCGAGGTTGAATTTCACCCCTGGTCAGTGACTATTTTGTGGAGTAAGTGTTGTGGTTAGCCGGCAGCAAGTGCGGACGGCTGAGGAGAGCGAGGACTCAGATGAGGGGCCAGGACCATTAGGGAGTAGACTGCTGCCTTCAGAGATTGTGGGGGCTGGCAGCAGCGATGAGGAGATTCCTGAGGAGCCTGTGCCAAGTGCAGGTGCGCACAAGATTGTTCGTAGGAAAGAGCAGCTACAACAGCACGGGCGATTCGGGAGTAAGTCTGCAAGGTAATGGCCCCTCCTTCAAGAAGATAAAAGCCAGCTGTGAAAGAAACGTACTTTGCAGAAGGCAAAAACGTTTTGAAACTCCAGCCTCGTGGACATTCCAGTATCCTGAGTGTATATTTAAAGATTCTTATTTTGCAAATTATTTCTTGTCTGTTATCTGTTGGCAAGTCTCACACAGTTTGGCAAGGCTTGGCACAGTTTGGCACAGCTAAATATTTTGTAAAAGCGTTACAAGGTTCCTGTTCCTTTTGGATTGTGTTTGATTTATTGGGAAAGGGCGCTGGTCAGAACAGTATGTCAGCATCAGTGGTGGTATGCTACCGGTTCAGCACGGTTCTGCCTAGCCGGTAGCAGCAATGAGCCGCGGAGACGGAACCGGTTCTCTCCACTACTCTGTGGTTGACCCCACCCACCCGCCTGGGCTCCCATGCTCACTTTTATCCTCTGCTTTTGAAGTGCAGCCGCTTTCCGCGGCACATAACAGTGCCACACGGCAGCTGCTGAAGCGACCAGGAGAGCGCAGGCTTGCAGGAGGTGAGGTGGAACACCTCTACGCCTGCGGAAACACCTCTGTGCCTGTGCAAAGCGCGTGTTTGGCGCACGCATGCAGGCAGAGTGTGTGTAAAGCGTGCCCACCAAGTCACGCCCGCCGAACTGGTGGTAAAAGTTTTTGAATCCCACCGCTGGTCAGCAGGTTGATCACCCAAACCTCACAGGGCCTTGCTAGATCTCCTGTGTGGCGGGCAAGGTACCCACGGAGGTTTTAGCCATTGGGATTTGGTCATGGCCTTTGTCACTTCCATCTCCCTTTTGTCAAGTTCCTGCCCGGCCTTTGTTCAGTCCAGGTCTCAGGTGGAAGAGCTGCTGGTCCAGGATCACACAGGGTGCGTAAATTGAGTGTGAGCTTCAATCTCGTGGATCTCAGTGGCCTCTGCGCTCACCAGCCTCTGGTGCCTTTTCAGATGAGAATGTCCTGGTGATTTGGACAAAGAAATTTTTTTTCCCTTTGAGAAAGTCCAAGACATCCATTAGTTTTTGATGGGTTGCCATGAAGAATTGGCAATTTCTGTAGCTTATTGCTATGGCTTGCAAGTTCCTCGATTTATCTTAATGAGAAAATTCTGTAAGGCAAACCTGTTTAATTGGGAGAACTTTTAAAATGATGAAAAAAAATAAAATAAATCTTTGTATATATTTTACCACTTCCAGCCTTGGTTGCTGTGTAAAAGAGAAATCTTCATAAAAGGAATCAAAAGAAATATCTAGAATTGTAATTTTTTAACGCCCCCCCCCATCTCACCCTGTTATGTGTATTTATGTAAGATTTCAGAATTGTGCTGATGCACCGAATATGACCTACATAACTTTTAATTTAAAAATTTATGCCAGGTGGAAATTTATGAAATATTTTAGCATGAAAGAGAACCTTTTTCCCCTTAGGAAAATTAAACAATAAATCACCCAGCTTTCAATTTATCGCCCTAAGGCTGCCCATAGATAGCGTCCATTCCCCTACATTGTTCTGAAAAAAAAAAATATAATTGTATAAGACAGCTTAGCTTCTATCCTCCTCCTCTCTAGAATTTTTAATTTCAGCTGTTTCTGCTTGGATTTATTTCCAATATTCCTGCTTGGCTTTTCAATTTCCTCAGTTATTAAATTTTAATTCAGTGCATTAGCATTTAAATTAAAAAGGGGGTTATTTTATTGAACGTCCTTTCCCTGCAACCTCTGAAATGGCCTGTTTCTGCCATAGATGTATTTCACCCCCCCACCACCACCACCCCATCCCCGAAATGCAGCCAATCTCTTCTAAATGCACATTTGTGCAAATTTATGGGGGGAGGGGAAGAGTCCAAGGTTTGAAAGAATGCTGTTATCGAGGAGAGCCTTTTTGCAGATTTTTTTTTTTAAAATAAAAAAAAAGAAATTGGTAATTTCATAATTTTTATTATTAAAAAGGCAGGGGGAAATTTAAATTACAAGGATTTCAAACCACAGTTTTGTTAAGAGAGGTTGGATTTAAGGAAGCGTTTGGACTGTTGGAATTCCAAGGAATATTCGCAATTTGGCTGGGGAAGGGACGACAACAACACGACCAATGATTCCTGCCGATCATTGTTGATGCATTCACAGACTTCTGCTTTTAATGGGACGTCTGCTTTCATATATAAATTATACCGCTCCAGAAACACTGAAATTTTTCTGCGCAGAAATTTTTTCCTTCTGACAAGGTTTTCTGTTTTCCATTTTGTCCAGATGGTTCTGTGGCGATGGGGGGTGGGTGCAGGGGGGGTAGGATGGAGCGTGGTGCTCTGGAAGAGATCAGAGGCTACCAGGGAAGTTGTGTGATTGCCCCTGTGAAGGTCTCTGTTGTGATTCGACAGCAGCCTGTGCGGATGGCAGCGGAATCGGACAGCGGGGAAGAAAGGGGACCAGTCAGGGAATCTGGAGAGGACTTGGACGAGGGTCCTGCGTTTGATGCAGAGATCGGGTCAGAGCCATCTGGGAGTGGTGTGCTGACTCTGGAGCCTCTGGAGTCTGGCAGCAGCGAGGCAGAGGACCCAGGGGAGCCTGTTCCCAGTGTGCGTATGCGCAGAACTGCTAGAAGGCGAGAGCAGCTGAAAAGGGGGCGACTCGGGAGTAAGGCTGGGAGGTGATTGCCCCTCCCATAAGGGATAAAAGTCAGACCAAGATGACGAAACCTTTGCAGGAAGCAACGTCGTTCGTTCGGTTCAGATTCATTCTTGAAGCTCTTTATACTTCGGTTGGTTCTTGCTCTAGTTTATTTGACCCTTCTGTTATTGGCAGCACTTCATAGGAACGAAAGGTGGGTGCTTATCTTGAGGAACTGTTTGAGATTCATTACCGGCTGGGAATGAACATAATTCCCAGCGTTGCACTGAAATAAGACTTATTTTTTAAAACAAGCGTGTGCATAATTACGGTCCCAGAAGCCTTGGTCAGAACCTATGCCTGAATGCAGGAATCACATCAAAACTAGATAAGGGGCATTTCTTGCTCTTCGGAAGTCAGCCAGAGATGTGTGTGTGTGTGTGTGTGTGTGTGTGTGTGTGTGAAAGGCTGGGGGAAGGCTGCCTGTACATTCTCTCTTTCCCCAACTGCTCCTCTCTCCCTGGAGCTGGGCATTGCCTCCCTTTTAGGCAGCCCAATTGGATCACTTCCCTCTGTTGACCCAGAAGGAACCTGGCTCTTCCTCCTTTCCTCCCTGCCCTACAACAGGAGCAGAAATGGGGGCGCGAGGAGTGGGGCAGCGCATACTCTTTTTATCAGGTACTCTCCCTACTGGATCCTTCTCCTTTTCCTCTTGGGGAAAGCCATCCGCCTGCGGAAAGCGGTCGGAAAAAAGAGGTGGAAAGGAAATAAAAGGAAACAGCCCAAGGTTAATCCGTGGAACTCACTGGCACAAGATGCAGTGATGACCGCAAGCTTGGATGGATTGAAAAGACTGGGAAGACGATTGGATAAATGTGGGATAAGCTTTTAGCTTGGAGACTCAGCGAAAAAGAAAAAGAAATTGAAAGGAAGGAAGATCAAAGAAGGAGAATAGAAAAAGGAGGAGGGGAAGGAAGGAAGGAAGGTCAAAGAAAAGGAGAATAGAAAAAGAAAAAAGGAAGAAAGATTGGAGTAAAGAGGAAAATAGATAAAGGAAAGAAGGAAGGGAGGGAGGGAGGGAGGAGATAGATGAATAGATAGGTAGAGATAGGAAGGAAGGAAGGCCTGTGTTCCTGAGCAGGTGGATTTTCCTAGTATCTGACCTTTTTTAAAAAAAGGGTTTCCTTGAGACTCTGGGGACTGTGTTACGGAAGGTCGCTATTTTGGGAGGGAATGGAGATTAATTCATGTTCTCTCTTAATTGTCTGTGATGTGCGCTTTGGGCTTCATTGCATTATTCCAAGCTCCTTATTTTGGCCGCTTCTCCAGACCTCTGACCTTCCTCTCTGGCTGCTCCCGTTCTAGGTGGAGGGCGGCAGCAACGGCAGCGGCGGCAGCAGCGGCGGCAATGTTGGGACGAGAGCCTCTGTGGGCAGGTAAGTCCACCTTGGGGCCCACCGGGCAACTTCAGTGCTCCTGGCCAGGCCTCCGTTGCTTTTGGAGAGGCGGGAGTTGCCCTTCGCCATCGGCTGGGCTTCGGTCCGGCTGATCTGCTCTAGATGGAGCTGGTGAGCTGTGCCAGGCCTGTTGGCTTCTCTGGGGGGAAGCTCGGTCCCCCTCCCTATCCCTCCATGGGGTGGGAGTCCTCTCTAAATCAAAGGACCTTATCCTGTCCCAAACACGACTGGAAAAAAAAAGGGGGGGTTTTCTGTTCAGAAGAAAAAGTTTAAAAGATTTGTTTCTGCCTCCCTGATGGATCCTTCCTGTTTGCTACTTCTTCCCCACTTTATAGTATCTTTTGTCTCTTTCGGGGTCTGAAGGGAATGGGGTGGAGGAGAGAACTTGCCAATTGTTTGCTTTTAGGGACCCAAATAATATTTTTGTGGCTATTCTGTGCCCACCTGGATGTTTTTCCAACTGTTTGCCAATTGCTTTTTGGGCATTCAGCAATATTGTGAGCTGCTTAAGAGGAGAGTTAAATGAATTAAACACTCCTCACAATTTGCAGATAGAAGTAAGCTTCTTCCTTTTCTTTTGGCCCATGGCAATGAATCATGGAAGGTGTGGACCCATCTGAAGGACATGCAAATGTTTTTTAGTTAACCAAATACAGTGGCAAGCCATTTGTTTAGCCTAGAAGACTGTTTTAAAAAAGAAAAACCCCCACATCTGTGGAAGTATTCCACTTATCCATCAATTCAGGGGCTGTTGTGGTTAACTGGCAACAGGTGCGGACGGCTGAGGAGAGCGAGGACTCAGTTGAGGGGCCGGGACCATTAGGGAGTGGACTGCTGCCTTCAGAGATTGTGGGGGCTGGCAGCAGTGATGAGAAGGTTCCCGAGGAGCCTGTGCTAAGTGCACGTGCGCGCAGGGCTGCTCGCAGGAGAGAGCAATTACAACAGCACGGGCGACTCAGGAGTAAGTCTGCAAGGTAATGACCCCTCCTTCAAGAAGATAAAAGCCAGCTGTGAAACTAATCTTCTTTGCAGAAGGCAAAGACGTTTTGAAATTCCAGCCTCGTGGACATTCCAGTATCCTTAGTTTGTATTTGAAGATTCTTATTTTCAAGTTATTTCTTGTCTGTTATCTTTTTGCAAGTCTCGCACAGTTTGGCAAGGCTTGTGTTTATCACAGCTAATTATTTTGTAAAAGCATTACAAGGTTCCTATTCCTTTTGGATTGTGTTTGATTTATTGGAAAAGGGCATGGCTTGGAACACGGGCACGTAAGCCACAAGACCCTCTCTTGGGAAGCTCCAGTCGGCTCTTTGGGCCCTAAAATTCTGGTTTTTTTCCCCCTCACCCAAGAGAGCGCTTGAAGAGGAGCCAGAAAATTATGAAAGGAGAAGGTTGCGACTCAGCCATGCCTCAAGCGTCGCCTAATGAGGATGTGGCAGTAATGACCGAGGTGAAGGTGAAGACGGAAGTGCCCGATGACTATGTTCAAGAGGTGGTCTGGCAGGATGACACAAAAGAGCCCAAGAAGAAAGGCGGCGGGGTAGCCGAGGTGCCTGCAGAAATTTGTGTGGTGATTGGTGGGGTCCGCAACCAGCAGACTCTCGGTAAGCTAGGTCGGTGGTCCATTGGCTTAACCTTTTCTTGCCAGGGACGGGTTGGGGTCCATGGAGGGGGGAGGAGGCTTTTGAGCTTTCTAGTTGTGCTGGCAGGAGGTTGAGGAGGCTCTTGGTTGAGCGTAATTCAGGCAATAAGCATATAAGAAGGGTCTTCAAACTTGGCAAAGTTTTAGACTTGCGGACTTCCAACTCCCAGAATTCCTGAGCTAACATGACTGGAGGAGGAATTCTGGGAGTTGAAGTCCACAAGTCTTAAAGCTATCAAGTTTGAAGACCCTTGCTTTAAGGTCTTATGACAGTCTTTCTCAACGTCAAACCTTCTCAAGAAGTGTCTCAGGGGAATTCTGGGAGTCAAGGTCCATCTTAAACTTGGCCAGGTGGAGAAACACTTGAGACTCTAGCGCAAGGCTCTTCAAACTTGGCAAGTTTAAGTCTTGTGGACTTCGACTCCCAGAATTCCTGAGCTAATATGACCGGAGGAGGAATTCTGGAAGTTGAAGTCCACAAGTCTTAAAGCTGCCAAGTTTGAAGACCCCTGGCATATAAGAAAGAACAGAGCAGGCCCTGCAGGCTGCCTGATTGCTGTTTCCAGGTTGAGAAATTAATCAGTCGGTTGAGATCTAATCTATTAATCGGTTAAATTGTATTGGCTGTTTTTGCCTTAAAATGGTAAGTGGGGAGAAAATACATTTCCTTTCTGTGTAAATCACAGCGGGCATTGTCTCAAAAGAGGCATTCCTCGCTATATGAGAGGAGTTTTGGGGAAACCCGTATGTAATCCTTCAATCTGGGCCAACGGGAACACGTTAGATCAAGGGTCTTCAAACTTGACCAGTTTAAGACTTGTGGACTTCAACACCCATAATTCCTGAGCTAATATGACTAGAGGAGGAATTCTGGGCGTTGAAGTCCACAAGCCTTAAAGTGGTCACGTTTGAAGTCCCCCGCGTTAGAGGTACATAAAACCTTCCACGCTGCAGAAAATAAAAAGTTTTATCTTTTTCACCCGGTTAAGAATCAAGGGAATCTATTCAACACAAGGCAATTCAGGAGCAACAAAGGAGGTGACTCTTAACTAATGGGGAAACTATGGGGGGCAATAACTCCAGCTATGCTGACAAGCAATTAATCTGGGGAACTTTTAAGAAGAAACTAAATCAACTGGTAGCAAGTAGGGGGACCCTTGACAACGGCTGGTCTTAACGGCCTTTAGGCTACCTCATAGGATGATAGCTGGGAACAAGGTTGGGCAGAGCTCTAGATTTCTACTACGCTTCAGTTCAACGATCCTCTAGCATGGAGCCATACGTGGACTTTGGTGGGAGTGGCTTCCTCCTTCAGTAACCGGACAGTTGCAGCCCGAATAAGACCAGCAAGGTTCATGTTTAAATGTGATAATCTAGTGTCCACTGGTTAATTATTTTCACTGTGATGAACTTTCTCCTTAGTTCCAGGTTGCTTCTCTCCTTGATTAGTTTCCTTCTGTTGCTTCTTGTCCTGCCCTCAGGGGCTTTGGAAAATAAGTTGACCCTCCCTCTTCTTTGGAACACTGCTATCATGTCCCCTCTGGTCCTTTTTTTCTCTAGACCAGTGATGGCGAACCTTTTTGTTGTGGTGTGTGGAAAATGTCGGCATCCACAATACAAGGCACCCTGCCCCCAGCCCCCTGCACATGCGCGCACAACACCCTCCCCTTACCCGCACTGTGCATGCATGCACCTCCCAGCTGATTCCCAGCCCATTTGAGGCCGTTTTTACCCTCCCGGAGGCTCGAAAGAAGCCTCTGCAGGCTCGGGAGGCCGAAAAACGGGCCCGTTTAGGCACTTCGGGTATTTCCGGAAGGCCTGTTTTTCGGCCTCCCGAGGCTGCAGAGGCTTCTCTCGAGTCTCTGTGAGAGTGAAAAAGGCCTCAAACAGGCCAAACATCAGCTGGGAGGCACGCGCATGCGGAGTGCGGGTAAGTTTGGCTGGGGCTCGCGTGCCCGCACAAATGGCTCTGTATGCCACAGGTTCGCCATCACGGCTCTAGACTTAAGATCGAAGCTTTGCAGATGTGGTGGTGGTGAATAGAGCCCCTCCTTGCCCCTGTCCCGGCTGCCCTTTCTAGCATTTGCTACTCTGTGGTCTATTCCAGTGGAGGCAGTTACGGCCATGCGTGGTGAGGATGGCTTGGGTGAGAGAGGAGCCTCGCCGTGGCGGGTTTTCCTTTGATGCTTCAGCACAAACAGAATCTCTTCTGATTGCTCGGCCACTCTGGTCCTAGCAGCTGCCTCTACTTTTGTGGCATGTCAGCAACTGTACCTGGCCAAGGAGGAGGGAGATTGTGACGACCCAGAGTGTAACACAAACGCAACCAACTCCAAAACGTAAATAAATGTCCTTTAATGCCTCCAACTTGGCCCCACTGTTCAATAATTCTCAGTTGGAGATAAAACGTACTCAGAAATAGTCTTCAAAAGAAAGCAATACAGTCCGAACTTAATGAGCAGATAGAGGTGAAATAAAAAAACCAAAACAAACTACACTGAAGGAATTTCCACAACGCACCAGGATAAGTAATTACCAACTTCAAGGAGATAACAAGGCACAGTCTGTTGGAAGGACACCCCAACCAAGATAACTTCAGCCCAAAATAACAGACGCTTTGCTTTTGGCAACGCTGTGTTGTAATCGTCTCTTTTATATACTAGTCTCCCCAGCGGCAACCAATGAGGGGGATCATGGCCGCTTCCTCTCTCGTAAGCCAAGTTGTTTCCTTCTCCGTTCCTCCCTGCATGTCCTAGGATGAAGAGGGGATGAGCCTGGTTCTTCCTCTGACTGCCCAGCCGGCCTCTGCCCTTCCCCAGCCTCCTCCACAACCTCTGGAGCCACACTTCCACTCCCTGTCGGCTGTTCCTCCTCTCCCTCAGAATCCGACTCTAACAAGGGCATGACAGAGATGGTACTTAATATTACGAATTTCACCCAAGCTCCGTCCCTTTAAATATGATTTAGGTTTGAGTGATCTAGTAGAGAGTTCTATCTGCCTCTGTTTACAGCTGCCCTAATCGTTCCGGTGTGGTTCTTTTTTCTTTCTTTCAGGGTCGTATGAGTGTGGAATATGTGGAAAGAAATATAAGTACTACAATTGTTTCCAGACCCACGTTCGAGCACACAGAGGTATTGATCTCTTGTGCACTCCTGAGGGGTTCTGGGAGTAGTTAAGAAAGGCGGGTGGGGAAGAAATGGGTTCTGTGATACTGTTTGCATCCACAAACGGGGTTTCCCAGGATTTTGACCAATCATGTCTGTGCTCGAATGGCACGGCCAGTTTGATATCTTGAGGCAGATCGCAGAAATAGGCCCCGTATTATTGAATCTGGCATGCGTTTAGAATACTGAACAAAACAACCGGGGTGTGTGTGTGTGTGTGGAAAGTGGGGAGGAGGAAATAAAATGCTGGTCATAGCAGAAAAGCCCCACCTCATTGGTTGCGTGGCAGTCTTAAGGTAGAAGACACAAGGGAGCTTTAATTAAATTAGCCATACATTTGTACGTTCATGGAGAGGTTTAAATTGCATCCCAGTGCTGCAAAGAACAAGCTACCAGAATTGCAGCTGCTCCCACCCCCCGGTCCACTAGTATAAACCCTCCAGCCCTAAAGGGGGGTGGGGGATGCGTATAGCCCCTTTGATGGGTGAGGCCTTCTCCCTTCAGGCCTCTCATCTGCCTGGGTTCCCTTCTCTTGGCCGCCTGCTTCTCTGCAGAAGATTAAACGCCCGCCCCAAATCGCGAAGTTAAAATAATTGCAACGAGACGCTGCCACTTGTCACGCGCCAAAATCTCCAACCGGTGTCACGGATTTAACCTGGCCTCTTGGGTGCAGTGATTCCACCTTTTCTTTTGGTTCTGCTGATCACGAAGGGGAGGGGAATTTGGATGGCCACCGGTTGCCCCCTTGCAAAACCGTACCGGCAAGCGAGGGGTTCTGCCTGAGATGAGGGTCTTCAGGCTATCTGGTCTCAAACAGACACGTTTCTTTGGCATCAGATCTGGGAAGGAGAGGCCTTTTCGACCTCACGCCTGTAAACAGAGACGTGGATGGGAGGGTGCTTATTCCTGGGCATGCATTCTCAATGCGGTTCTTCTCTTCGCCTAGACACAGAAGCGGCATCAGGCGAAGGAGCCTCTCCTGGGAGTAAGTATCGACACGCTCCTTGAATAGTGTGGAGTGATGCTTTGCGAACAAAAGGTCTCCCCCACCGCCCCCCGTTCCCAGTTCCAGGTTACTGAGAGAGGAGAGGGAAGTCCTCTTTGTGCCCAAGACCCCAGAGCGCTGCTGCCAGTCAGGGCCCAGAGGTTTGGCATGGTGGACCCAAAGCTGACCTGAAGCCAAGGGGGTCAGCTGTCGCCACGCGGTTGCAAAAGAAGCCTTGTGCAGCCAGTGGGGAACACACACACACACGCTTGCCAGTTGTCCAGTGTGAAACGCAGCTGCTGTGTTGTGGTGCCACGTGCAGGCGAAGAAGAGGCTCCATCGTTTGGCGACTTTTTAAATCTTGTTTTGCTCCCACGCTGATCTTCTCTTCCACCCCTTAACTCTCTTTGCTCTGTATTTATTTATTTACTTGCCAAGTTGTTTTCTGTGTTGGAAAAACGCTCTTGACCAAAGAAGGAAACAACGACCTCGTTTATAATTTGGATTTCGCGAAGGCCGTGGTCTAAGTTTTCTTACTTTGGATCCTCTGATCTGTCTGAATGAGGTTAGGGATCGGGGTGTGTGGTTGTCTCTTATCACTGCATCTCCCCCGCTCCCCCCAAAAGGCATCAAAACAGAAGAAGAAAAATGCTGCTTTCTTTGATTTGGAGCATGATTTTTCTCTTCTCCAAAGTTCCTTGGTGCCAAGAGATGTTGAGTCCCCGAGATGGTCCCATCCGTTGCTCGAGATCACAGCTTTTCAGGGCCTTTGGTGGGGTTGAGGTGTGCGAAGACCAAAGAGCCGCCAGAGGCGAGAGTGTTGTTCGAAAGCCAGGTGCTGGCAGAGGGTCTGTGCAGTGGGGACTCCTCGGGGAAGCCCTGGGTTCTCCTTGGAGCGTCTCGAACATTGTGTGCTCTTTCCTCCCCACAGATAACTTTAGGTACACGTGTGACATTTGTGGGAAGAAGTACAAATACTACAGTTGCTTCCAAGAGCACAGAGACCTGCATGCAGTCGATGGTGAGTGTCAATGTCCGGATTGCTTTGGCGAGGAGAGGACGGTCCTCGTTCGTACCCGATCCTACGCAGGAGCTCACTCAGCCCTCATTCCCACCTTCCAAGCGGAGTTGTAGGAGTCGGGAAACATGGACGGCTAAGCTCAAGCGGCAGCTTTTCAGAACAAGCCAGGATTTCCATTTGGCTTGAATGTAAGGGTTGCTCAAAGAAAGGAATAGAGCTTCCCATCTCCTCCCAAGGAAAGGGGAAAGGGGGCAAGGGGGGGGGGGCAGTGTGAGGACCCAGGGCGGGATACAGAACAAACCCAGTCACAGGAAACAAGGTGAAGCCCCTTTTATTCCTTCACTTTGCTTCTGAGCTCCGAATAGTCTTGGCAGAAGACAAAAAACTCCCACACAAACAGTTACAAGAAGAAGGAAAAAAAAGAAACACAAACCAGGCAAGATAAGGGCTGGAGGACGTCCACAGATAACACACCCTGGGAAGGACACCAAACTCAGAGAGGAACAGTAAACCAGAGCTGTTTCCATGCTTTGTTTCCAGCACTCGCCAGTACGCATGTCCGTCCTCTTATTCAGTTGTCACAGCTGCAGCCCATGAAGAGGATCAAGGCCCTCCCCTCCCAAGTAGACCACGTCTCTCCCTTATCCTCTCCTCCCTGCATGCCCTAGGATGGAGAAGGGATGGGCCTGGCTCCTATGACTGCCCAGCCGGCCTCTGCCCTTCCCCAGCCTCCTCCACAACCACCGGAGCCATACTTCCACTCCCTGTCGGCTGTTCCTCCTCTCCCTCAGAGTCAGTCTCCACCACGGGCATGGCAGGCAGGCCGGATGTCTTTAGCTCTTGCTTAAAACTCTTTGCCAGGTTGATGGAAAGAACCTGGGTAGGGGAGCTCTTGTGCAGGGCTGTTGACACCATTGTGGTGATGCAAAAAATAATAATAAATGAAATCCAAGGGACACCATTAGAATGTGGTGGTGGTTGTGTGTGTTTATCTACATGTACCCAGCTAGTTTAGAGGCATAACACCATACAGTTTTTGGCAGTAAAGTTGCAGCCAATAGAAACTTCATGGCTAAATGATTCCAACCCTTTAAGAAGGCTTTGACGGATGAGCATTCGGGTGAATGCTCCACAGATCGAGGAGCGATCAGGCTGGAATTCCTGCTTTGTTGCAATTTTGAAGCACCCGTGGGCGTGTGCAGAGATCAGTCCGTTCAGTTGAGAGAAGGAGAGTATTGGGGCATCTTGGTATAGGCATCTTGTAAGAATGACTGCAGTTCTTTGCAATCGTCACACCTTAAAAGGACATCATTAGTGCAAATTTTATATTTTGAGTTGGAATTAGGCAGGTTGTAATGAATCCCTTTGATCGGCAGATTATTAAGAAAAATACGACCAGTAAAAAAATACCGATGCGTGTGTAAAATGTATGTTAAACCTATATAAATCATCATCAACAAAAGTACGTTGGTCCTTTTTCTTGTTCTTTTTGATTATACTCTGTCCGGTGTTTTCTTGCCCAAGTTTTCAAAAAGTTTTTTTTATTTATTTATAAAAAGCTTCAAACAGGAGGCAGCTAAAATGCTGCTTGGGTTGACTTTATCAAGCTTCTTACTCTCTTGTGGCCAATTCTGCTGAAGGCAAGAGTGACCCATCCGTGGCAGCGGATGAGAGCCGGGGGCCCGAGGGAGGCCTTTCCACGTGCCCCGATCAGCTCTCTCCTCCTTCTCTCCTCTTGCAGACCCCTACGACCAAGCAATGATTGCCAAGGAGGAGGTGAAAGAAGAGGACCCTGAGCCCTTTCAGAAGATTGGTCCAAGTACGATTGACCAAGTTTGCAACTTAAGTAATTAACCGGCTTTCATGGTCTCAGAGCTGAGGTTACAGGGCCAAGCCAGGGATGGAGTGGTCCTCACAGAGGCAGGGAGCTCTCATTTATTTGTACCACAGAAAGAGCACGTGCTTTGCCTGTGCGGCTCTCTTCCTTTTGGCATGGCTGGTGATAGACTGGAAAAATCTTCCTCAGATGCATCTTTCGCAGGGGTTTGGTTGTAGGAGCACCAGTAGCTAGGTTTTTCCAAGGTGTAGCAGGCAGAATAACTCTCAGGATGCCCGAAAGCTGCTTGGCATCAGGTCTGCTCATTGGTCCATCTGCCCCACGACTATCGGCACTGACTGGCTCTAGGGCTCTGGACATCCATTCCCAAGCCCTCCCCTGGAAATGCAGGGGGTGAACCTAGACCTTTTGCACGCAAAGCAACAGCTCGAACTCAGGACTGCGGCCGTTCGTCAGGAGACAGGCAACCTGCTTGCAAATAGCACTCCTGCGTAAACAGAAAACGAATCTTCCCCGATTTGACGTAGAGAAGAAACAAACACGATTGATTTGGGGAATTATAAAAAAAATATTCGTTGCTTTAATGTTACACGCTTTTATAAGCATCTAGTTAAAACAACCCAATTTGTCCAAAATATTTAGATGTAAAATACTTCATTGGCAAGGAGAAGGAATTAAGTGCATGTTATTTATTTTAGTGATTATATTCAGACATGTGCAAAACATTCCACTTGCCTTTCTCATGGCTTAATTTTAGAATTCACAAAGAGCTCTTCATTAAAAGGGAAGATATTGTCTAACTATCGTCCTCTGGGATAAGAAAAAAAGTCAATTACAATTTTGCAGTGTTCTAATTTGATTGCTGCTTCATCCGTTGTTACGTTACCATTTTTTCCTCCAGAACGGGGAAAATGGGGGCGGGGGGAAGCGATATTAAAACTAAAAATTGATCTTAAGACGATAACTACCCCCCGTAGTCACTGTTGAGAGAGCGACTTGACCTTTGCTGTCTGCGAGGGTTTACACAGCCCACTCCCAAATTCAACTTTTTTGCAAAAGGAAGAATTGCCTCTGTAAGCAGAGTTGGGGAAAAAAACAAAGGAAACAGTTACCACGAAGGGACCCCCACCCCCTTGGTCAAGAAAAGTTGGAACCTGTAGGAAATGTCCACCCTGCTATGCTATGAGATCCATATTTGGGTCATAAACATTTTTGAGGAAAAAAACCTTTTCTACCGTCCAAAAATTGTTCTCTGTCGCTTTGCAGAAACGGGCAATTATACCTGTGAATTCTGTGGCAAGCAGTATAAGTACTACACCCCCTACCAGGAACACGTGGCCCTCCATGCACCAATCAGTGAGTATCTCTACCTGTGACACGAAAGCCGGGGATCCGGGATTTCCAGGCCAACCGCACAACCAAAGTGATTACGAGGGACAGACCCTCATATCTCCCTGATGATAGCTGCACTTTGGAGGGGATATACTTTGTTCGTATTTCAGTGCAAATATTCAGGCCGGATTGCCTGTAATTGTTGATACTATTATTCTATAAATAAAATGTAACACCTGTATTTTGCATCTTACACGTTTTTGATAATGTTGGTTTTTCAGCTGGACCCCTCAGCTGCTTACGTAGCTGTTTCTCTCAGTCAGTTGAAATATTCAAAAGCATGGGAACTGCTTAGTGGTTTCAGCCCTCCATTTCCAAGGCCCCATTCTCCTCTAGTCAAGTGGGGGAGGCTGACCGCCTCTGTCGTCCACGAAGGCAACCCGGGCTCCTTTGCCCTCAGAATCAGACTCGGCCCTCCTCCTCAGTTAAAGCCTGCTAGGACTTTGCTCCCGGTTGAAAGCCCCAGAAGTAGGATAGGAAAGCCTCCTTCAGCTCAAGCGTCTAACCCTTATTGCCCCAGGCAGCACGCCATCCCCAAACAAGCCACCGCCACCCCCATTTTCAGTCCGTTGAGGTGGTGGTCATCATCTCCTCCCCATGGAAGCAAATTCTGCAGGCTAACGTTGACTTCCTGAGGGAAACGTCCTTTGTTTTGAGAGGCCGTCTTCCCCTTCGTGCCTCCATCCTTTTCTGGCCTGAATAGCTCCAGCCTTGTAACCTGTGGGCTTTGTGGGGTGAGCGTGGCCTGTATAGCTTCTTAGCGGGATCGGTGTCAAATCCAATGCATCCTTTGGTCTTCTTAGACTGCAGAGAAGATTGCTTGTAGCCTCCCAGAGTCATCTTTATCAGGGACATGGACAGCATATAAATGTTATCAATAAATAGTCATTTGTCCTGACTGAGGCTGACTTGGTAGAGTTTATTGTACCAAGAAGTTACTTGTCCAAGCCATTGGCGGTGGAATTCTGGAGGTCAGATAACGGATAAGGAAGGTCTGCGGGTGACACGAGAGCTGACTGAAAATTGGAGAAGCCAGAAATTCAAACCACTTGGGTTATGCTTGAAGGAAGGGGAGGGGGCCCCTGCAGTGGGACCCCGTTTCCTAAAGGCTTGGAGTAGGGGGAGGATGCACTTCTTGCAGAGAGGGGGAAGCGCCCCGCAAGAGGCAGGTTCTGGCCACCGACTTGTCTATCCCGGCGCTAGTTTTGAATATTCCTATCCAGAGTACTCTCGATCTCCACTCTTCGTGGCTGTGAAGACCCAGGCGAGCCAACCGGGCAAAAAAACACCGACGGCACCCATAATCCGGTGCTCCACCCTCCTCCACCGCACTCCCTCCGGTATCCCACCGGCGGCATCTCCGTCACAGACCTTCCGTGCTCCAAATTCCGGATCCCCAGGAAGCAAGGCCACCACAGGTACAGATCGCGCTTTCTACCATCCCAATGGATTAACCCCCTCCCGCTCACCCACACCCCCCGACTGCCTGTGCGCCCCCCAGGCCCCAAAGTGGTTCCCGGGGAGGGGACCACAGTCCCGAGAAGGCCCGAAGGTCCCATGAGCCGACAGAGAGCCTGCCTGAAAACCTCTTTTCGGAATACAGGCAAAGGATGAGGAGCAGACTGAAGAAAAAGCGTCCTTAAATTGAGTGAGGGCGGTAACATTTTATGGAGTTTATCGCGATCTATCCTTGAAGTTATTTTGATATAAACTTAAGTATTATTTTTATTGGGAGAAAAGGAACAGAATCCTACTGAATTTCCTTTTAGTTTAGTGCTTTGTCCTTTTTAAAAATACAAACAACCTTAGAATTTGCTAAATCTTGAATGCCATTTTTTTTAATGTTCAACTGGAGGCATTTATTGTGGATTATGGAATTTTTTATATGTATATAATTTTTAATGGACTGTTTAGGAAAAGCACTATTGCTCATGTTTAGTATTATTTTAAAAGACCTGTTGACCCTCTGAACTTCTTTGCTACAGGCCAATCCAAAATTGGTGGCATTAACACGCATGAGTGAAATGGTAGATGAAGGAAGAGAGGCCGGACTTACTTATTTTTATTTATTTATTTTATTTGTCAAGCGATTATAAGATAACAGGTATAAGTATAAACATAGTTATGAATACATGAAATGAATACATATAAGGAAAATAAAAAAGAAGCAATAGGACAGGGACGGTAGGCACATTTGTGCGCTTATGCACAAGACCTCTTAGGAAAGGGGTGAGGTCAATAGGAGACAGTCTAAGGTTAAAGTTTTTGGGGTTTGGGGAAGAAACCCCAGAGTCGGGTAGAGGATTCCAGACATTGACCGCTCCGTTGCTGAAGTCGTATTTCCTGCAGTCAAGTTTGGTGCGGTTTACCTTGAGTTTGTTTTCCCCGCCTGAGCAGCAGGCCTGCTTGGGATCAATGCTCACCAGCCCACCCCCCTCTCTGTCTTTCCTTAATTCTCCCACCCAGCAGAAAGCGCTTTTAGCCGAAGAGTGGAAAGCAAGCTGCAAAACAACTTCGAAGAAACCAATAGCAGCTCCCAGAACTCCAGTGGTGAGTACCTGCCCGCCCTTCCCTGGGCACCGTTGCGCAAGGTTGCAAATCTCCCTCCGCCCCCCCGTTTCCCCAGCAAAGCAAAAATCAGGATCTGGATTTTAAAGGGGGCCCAGGGCCACAGGTGAGCAAAGAGGGGCGTTGCCTGGTTCCTTGGTGTTTCTTTCAGCCATGTAAGTCGATGTCCAGGACTTTCCCTCTTTCTCGATCTGGCCAACTGCCGGCTCTGTGGGTTGATTAAACTTGGGTGCTGCCAATTCTCAATGACTCCGTGCAGCTCGCTGTAATCAAAAGAGATTTCAATAAAATCAACACAACATTAAAAAAAATCAAAAGTACTGGCTTAAAATTTAAAAAAAATGGTTGCAAGAGATCCTTAAGGAACAAGTAGAATTGGAACCAGAATTATTCTTGGTAGGGATACTTAAAGAGAAATGTGGGAAAAATATAAAATATATAATATTACACATTTGCCTACTGTCAGTGTTGGAAGCACAATTACATACGTTCAGACGAATTGATTATTCAAAAAATAATGGTGTGTGCTGAGATGGATAAATTAACCCTGATGTTATGAGAAAAAGAGGACTCTGAATATTATAGAATTTGGGAAAAATGGTATGATTGGATTGAATTAAGACAAATGAATGATGGAAGAATTAACGATAAGCAACCCTTAGATTGACATTCGCATAAATTCTATATATTTGTAAATAAGCACAAAATAGAAGTTTATGAGATAGATGTCACATACTGTTAATGTCATATTATGTATATTTTTTGGTTTTTAAAGATATAAAAGACTAATAAAGTTTATTAAAAAAAAGTCAAGATAAAAGACAGCAAAGTAAACGATGTGTAAGCTTTCCTTTGGAGAAAACCTGGGTGAAGGGGTAGGTCTTCAGAGCGCTTCTAAAAAACAGTTAGATTGGGGTTAAATCTAGATCTTGGGGAGAACCTTATTGCAGAGGGCCTGCGGGGGAGACTTCTCAGCAGCTTCGTTGCCCCCCACAGTAGTAAGGATGCTGCCCGTAGCATTAAGCAGAAGACAGTTGACAGCACTTGCATGGCTTGGTAAGGAGGCTGTGTTCCTTCACAATGATTGTGTGACACAGTTGTGCAGTTTGCTGGCCCAAGAGGTGTGGTGTTGCCTTGGTAGACCAAGGCAGCCCAGTACATATCTGCCAAAATAATGACAAATAAATTGGATAAATAAAATAACACCAGTCCCTTTCTAAAGTGTGCCATTCTTGGTGGTTTGGCGGGGCGGATTATTGCTTTTAAGTACCCAGCGTAGTGCTTGCATTCCTCAAGGGGTGACTCTCCCATGTGGCCTCTTTTTTTTTGCAGAAACTGCCAGTCCTCTGGTTTCAAATCCTTTACCACTTTTGCAAAGTAAGTGCAATGGACGCCCATGCTGCGCGCCCAGGGGGTGCATGCATCCAGCCCTTTCTGGATATAGAACTTTGAATTGATTAGTATTCGTTTTGGTCCCATTTTGCACCTTTGTTACCCTGAATATAGTCGACTGCTCACCTGAGCCAAGTCCTCTAACACTCTTTTTGGGGCCTTCCTTTTAGAGCCATACACCTGTGGGGCCTGTGGCATTCAGTTCCAATTCTACAACAACCTCCTTGAACACATGCAGTCTCACGCAAGTAAGTCTCTCGGTTGCTCCAAACGTCTCAAACTCCAGACCCACAGGAAAATTTGCTGGAATAGCCTGTGCCAATGTTGATCTCTCTCTCTCTCTTCTCCGAAAATCTGTTTCCCCTTTCTGCAACCAGGGGCAAAACCCAAGCAGTTCTCCTCTCACCCGGCAGTGTTGCCAACAAGCAGGTGAAGGCCAAGATGCGAAGCCTTTAATAACCTGTTAGACGCTTCCACTTGTGATGGATGGGCATAGTGGAGATTTGATACAAGAGATGACCCTGACTGGTTTTTTTGGAAATGTGCAAG
Source organism: Pseudonaja textilis (assembly GCF_049901715.1). Classification (NCBI taxonomy): domain Eukaryota; kingdom Metazoa; phylum Chordata; class Lepidosauria; order Squamata; family Elapidae; genus Pseudonaja; species Pseudonaja textilis. Next base: position 17,291 of record NW_028262711.1, on the reverse strand, counting down.
CAATGCAGGAGGTTGCTGGGATGGAAGCTAGGGACTGCATGGTTACCACCTGGCAGCTTTGGGGGAAAATGCCATGTCAAGGGCAGAGCAAGCCTTGAAAACGTCAGGATGCCACCGTTAGTAACATACTGGCATGTGCGGTGGGAACTTGCAGTTGTCCCGTGGCACATTTCTCGTGGACTCCCTTGTCTGGATTTAAATATTGCCATTCTACATGCACAAGTCTTATCTCCATCTTTTGGAGGGGGCGGAAATTGTAGAGGAAAGCCCGTGGCTTGCTTTGGGAACCAAAAGACCACGATAGAGCAAACTGGGAAAGAGAGGTGGGGGGATTTTAGAAAGGCTACTTCCAAAGCAAGCCAATTTGGGTCCTCAAGACAGGCTTATCTGCTCTGTTCCTGCGTGGCACTAAAGTAAAATCGTAATCTGTGTGTGATTGTGGAGGTGCGATGTGAGGATTTCGGTCTTCTTCCCTGCAATGGATCTGCATCTCTCAGGATAATTGTGTGATTTTTCACCAGTGCAGTTTTTTGTGTGTTTTGCCACTATGGTAAAAACTCACCTTTCAAACAAAAGGCAGCAAAAATTATAAGCTCGCCCCTGCTGGAATACGTGACACATGGTGGAGCATGCCTCTGTTGCAGATTTTTTTATTTTTATTTTGCCAAGAGCCACTTTTCCAAGGGAGTATGGCCCCTCCTTGGGGCCATCGTTCCCCTCAGCCAAGGCAGCCTTGCCTTGTGGGAGCTGCCCAGGGAAGCAGAGGGCCTTGACTTCTGCTGGGTTTGGGGAGGGGTTCGCGGTTGTGTGCTTTGGGAGGCCTGCATTGAATCCCCCTCTGCTGCTCCCCGAGGCAGAGTCAGTGCAGTCACTTCCTGTCCTCTGTGCCTCTTTGCCCTTCAGCTGACAACGAGAACAACATTGCCTCAAACCAGCCCAGGTCACCTCCAGCTGTGGGGGAAGAGAAGTGGAAGCTGCAGCCACAGAGGAACAACTCCAACAACAGTATGTGTACTACGGGACAGCCAGTTAGGAGGAGGAGGAGGAGGAGGAGGAGGAGATGGGCCAGCTGGTTTCTGGGGTGCCTTCCCTCCCTCCCTCCCGAGTAGCATCATGCTGCACCCCAAGGAATCTTGATTCTCATGGCCAGGTCTCTTCTTGTCCGCCTTCAACTGCTTCTAGCGTGCCCCCTTCTCCCTGCAGGCCAACTTGGGCCATTTCTCTCTGAAAGTCCTCTGAAGGGAGCATAGAACCTCCCCCTCTTTACCCAAATGATTTCCTCCTCTGCTCCTTGGAGGTCTAGAAGGCCTCAGCTGCTGCCAAGGACGGAGAACAGATTTATTTCTAGACGTTCTGCCCTTTGCCCGGGTTAGCCAGCTGGTGCCCTTGTGGGTGGGTATTGCTCCTTAGCATCTTGAGGCCGGAGTGGGTGGGGTGGGGGGATCATGACGCAGACCGGGAAGCGTCTTAAATGTTCTAGAAGGAGGAAGAAAGTGAATTAAACATCAGGACCTGCAGTATTTGCTCGGATAAAGGACCCCAATTAAGCCAGAATATTTATTGGAAAAAAACAACCGCGTCCTCTCCCATGGAATATTTTCCTTCTTTCATGCCACAGGCAAGAAAAAAAGGCAAGGGAGGCAATCTTTGCTAGTCACAAATACATGCCACTGCTTTTTTTTTTTTTAAATAATCTTTTGTAGCTTTTATTAGCTAATCACGGTAGCGGATTTGCAGCCCACCGGCCTCACTGCCCATTGCAAACCCTCTTTCTTTCTCTTCTGCAGCATCAGCTGGCAGTTCCCTCCTGAACAGCCCGATCCCGGAGAAGGAGCGACAGAACATAGCGGAGCGGCTGCTGAGGGTGATGTGCGCCGATCTGGGGACGCTGAGCGTGGTCAGCGGCAAAGAGTTTGTCAAACTGGCGCAAAGTCTGGTGGACAACGGCGCTCGCTACGGCGCCTTCTCCGTTACGGAGATCCTGGGCAACTTCAACACGCTAGCCCTCAAGCACTTGCCCCGGATGTACAACCAGGTGAAAGTGAAGGTCACCTGCGCGTTGGGCAGCAACGCCTGCTTGGGCATCGGTGTCACCTGTCACTCGCAGAGCATCGGCCCCGATTCCTGCTACATTCTGACCGCCTACCAGGCGGAAGGCAGCTGCATCAAGAGTTACGTCCTGGGGATCAAAGGGGTGGACGTTCGCGATAACGGGGATTTGGTCCACCACTGGGTGCAAAACGTGCTGTCCGAGTTCGTTATGTCCGAGATCCGGACCGTCTACGTCACAGACTGCAAGGTGAGTTCCTCCGCATTTTCCAAGGCGGGCATGTGCTTGCGCTGCTCTGCGTGCGCTTTGACCTCCGTGGTGCAGAGCGTCCTTAACAAGCGCACCCTCCAAGCACGCAACATGCACGAGGTCATTGAGCTGCTGAACGTCTGCGAAGACCTGGCGGGCTCTGCAGGGATCTCCAAGGAGACCTTTGGCTCCCTGGAGGAGACTTCCCCTCCTCCCTGTTGGAACTCCATCACGGACTCCCTGCTCCTCGTCCACGAACGCTACGAGCAGATCTGCGAGTTTTACAGCCGGGCCAAGAAGCTAAACCTCATCCAGAACCTCAACAAGCACCTGCTGAGCAACCTAGCGGCCATCCTGGCTCCGGTGAAGCAAGCCGTCATCGAGCTGAGCAACGAGAGCCGGCCGACGTTGCAGCTGGTGCTGCCCACCTACGTGAAACTGGAGAAACTCTTCACCTCAAAGGCCAACGACGCGGGCATTGTCAGCAAGCTGTGCCACCTCTTCCTGGAAGCCCTGAAGGAGAACTTCAAGGTGCACTCGGCGCACAAGGTGGCCATGATCCTGGACCCTCAGCAGAAACTGCGGCCGGTGCCCCCTTACCAGCACGAGGAGATCATCGGCAAGGTGTGCGAACTGATCCACGAGGTGAAGGAATCCTGGGCCGAGGAGCCCGATTTCGAGCCCGCCTCCAAAAAATCCCGGACTTCAAGCGAAAACTCTCCAACGCGGGAGGAAGACCGCTTGGGCAAAAGCGAGGTCTATGATTACTTGCAGGAGCCCATTTTCCAGGCAGCCCCAGACCTCTTCCAGTACTGGTCCTGCGTGACGCAGAAACATACCAAACTGGCCAGGTTGGCCTTCTGGCTCTTGTCAGTGCCCGCCGTGGGGGCCAGAAGCAACTGTGTCAACATGTGCGAACAAGCCCTTCTGATTAAGAGGCGGCGGCTGCTGAGTCCTGAGGATATGAACAAGCTCATGTTCTTGAAGTCCAACATGCTTTAAAACTCGGAGGGCGGGGTGGGGGGGTGGGGGGGGGTGACCTGGAGGGAGTGGCACCCTTCCAGAACGTGCCCCCCACTACCACCACCACATGCAAACACTGTTCCAAATCCAGAATCCACTGTGGACCTCATTCGGAACGCCCTGGGAAAAGTGGGTGGGTGGGTGGGGGGAAAGTGCTTTTGATACACATATTGATACCTCTATATTGATATGGATATAAAAAGCTCCGTGGGAAGGGGTGCACCCTTGTGCTAATAACACACTCCTTCCTTTAGATCTCTGTCCGAACCTGACATCACCTCCTCATGTCTTTCAAGAGCGCAGGCCAGTTACTCCGGGGTCTTTAGGCAGCTGAGTTTCTAAATTAACTTGAATGGTCATTTTCGTAATTCCTCTTTTTAGAAATCACACACACACACACACAGACCCAGCCCCCAACCAGCCAACCTTCTCCTTTCCTGTTCTCTCTTTTTGAGCCCGGACAGCGGCCTTTGCTTGATCTCTGCCAAGTTTTTTGGGCCACACCGGATGGCTGTGAGCCGTGTGTCCCACAAGAAGGGAATTCAAAGTTTCCCTCTTGGCAACCGAAAACACAGGTCATGTTTGCAGGCAGCTAGAAACTTCCCAAGTCAGGAATGGAGACTTGAAGAATTAAAAAGAAAAAAAAATCCAGGGGGGAGGGGGAAAAAGGCTACCTGATTTTCATATCAGTGACTTGACTACTCTTAAGGATTTAAAATTTAAAAGGGTGGGGGGTGAGGGTGGAGTTTTGATTAAAACCCGAAGGAATATTTTGCAGAAAAGAATACGTAATCCTCCCGTCAAAGCCCTTGCTAGCTGCTCTGGGTATACTTGGTGGCATGGGGGTTTCTGTCTGTTGGCTTGGGAAGAGGCACAGAGGGGGGTGTTTCTCGTCACCCCGAAATGCCGCCCGTAAAGCAACAGTAGGAATCGCCTCCCTGCCAGACCACCTGCCTCACGCCTGTCCCTCCTCCCGATCTCCGCTGTGTTTCTTTTTGATATTCTTGTCTCAGTTATTCCACGTTACTCAGAGCAATAGCTGACTTCAAGACAAGTTGTTGTCCTTTGAGCATTCGTGTTTCTTGCTGGCGAGGAGGCAGGAGGTAAGCGCAGAGCCGAGGTGCTGGGATTCTGCTGGCACACCTGGTTTCTCTTGGGTTGCACCTGGTGGTGGTGATGGGGACGTCTTTAGTTAGGCAGAACCAAACGGCAACACCTGTCAGTTGGCGGCTAGTGGAGGCTGGGTGCAGTTTTGTTACCATCGTTGTTCTCCTTTCAAAGTATTGTTGGCAAGAGGGGTGAAAGGGATCTCCCAATCTTACCTACTGCCCCTGGAGGTGCCCCTCATCCCGCCAACAGCAGAAGGGTTGATGCTTCATGCTGGGTGGGGCACACACCTCCTGGCCCTCGGCTGAACTACCCCAGCTTGGCGTAGTAGGGACCTGTCCCTTTTCTCTCTTATGCCTGCTCCTCCTCCCAGCCAGGGGTGGGATTCAAATTTTTAAACACCTGGTTCTGTGGGCGTGGCTTAGTTGGTGGGCATGGCTTGGTGGTCACGTGACTGGCTGGGTGTGGCCAACTCAGTATCACATCATGGCACGCATCTCCTCGCCTGGCCTCTCGTGACTGTGGGGATGCTGCAACAGTCGTAAGTGTGAAAAACGATCATTAGCCACTTTTTTCAGTGCCATGGTAACTTTGAATGGTCGCTCCACACAAGTAAAGTACCAGCAAAGGAGGGGAAAAAAACTCCAGAGACGTTCCTGAAATAGGAAGTCTAGTCCTGCCAAGAGTGTAATAAGGGTTAACAGAGAGGCAGTTTCTGTAAGCAACCCCAGAATGTTTCCTTCCTGCCTTCCTTACAGGATTAGCCCAGTAATTTCTTCTAACAACCGGTTCTCCAAACTGCTTTGAATGTTAACAACCGGTTCTAGCGAATAGGTGCGAAAGGGTAGAATCCCACCCCTGGATTCTTCCCACCACCACACACATTAGAGTGACCCACTGCCGCATTTTCTGCCCCCCTCTTCAACAGGATGATATGGGTCGTTTCCTTCTGAGGGCAGCTTGGGAGCTGCCCCGTTCCATGTTGCACATCCAAGCTTTAAAGCCTGCATAGGCCAGGCCGCGTCTCCACCAGGAGATTACTGTGATCTTTGGTGAGATTTAGATTATTGTAACTCTGGCCTTACTAAGTTGTTTTTGTCACCCAGATACCCGGACTGGGCCTCCCTTTGGAGAGCTTTTGATTCTGTTTCTCCTGTTGGTCTCTTGTTCGGGTCTCTTTCCTTTCCTCCCCTGGACACAGAGGTTCCCGTGAGCCTATGTTAAACTCTTTGAATGCCGTTAAGTTTAAGCAAAAATTTAATCTCCCAAGAACAATTGCTCACTCTTTTAAATCTGCCTTAGGTGTTCTGGTAGATCGGGTGGTTGCAAATGTTCATCCTTAAGCAATGCAGGCCCAGCACGATAAATAGAAGAGAAGAGGAATCCCATTCTGGATTTTTGGAATTATTTTAAAATTCCTGAATTCTGACGCGGCAAGAGAATGAAGTGCACGACGGTGCTCAGGTATCCTTCTGTTTGGGGTGGACAGGCAGGGCCTCCTCTGCCACGAATTCTGAGACCCCGAGGATGTGGGAGGAAAGAAGAGATGCTGTGGAGTGGGGAACAGTCAGATAGGCAAGGAAGCCCCTAAGGGTAATTAAGTTTTTGTGCTAGAACAGCAACGGTGGGGATGCAACAACTTCACAACAGGAATGTCAGGGTAAGAAGAGAATATCCAGACAAACCTTGTGCGTATTGAGGAAGAAACTGGGACAAAGCCAGAATCTGGAGCAAGGGCGTGAGAGATTCTGAAGTTGCAGATAAATTAGCTCCGCTGCTGCAGGTGGGGGGTTGGTTCAGCAGCCCCGTTGCCAGCTTCCTCTGACTGGTGAGGAAGCCAGGAGCCCCACTTTCAGCAGTCACAGTTGCAGGGCTTGGTTGGGGGTCCGAAGTGGAGGAGCTGAATGCCCGCCAGTGACGTGGCTTCGGAAGAAGACCCCTTGCGCTCCATCTGCGGCCTTGCTTGCAGCCACCAAAGCGGGCCGTCCGTAGTGTTGGCCGGCCACCTCTTATGCCTCTCCTGCTGTGGCTTAGGCCCCTGTGTGCCACGCTCCGGTGCCAGGAGGAAGGCTGCCTCAACAGTGCCCTGAACAGCCAGTGCAAGGTGCACATCTCTGCTTCTCAAAATAGGGGAGTCCCAGTCACCGTGAAGGACTTGGCGGGGGGCGGCATGGGGTTCCCTGAAAAGTCATGCCTCCTTTTTCCTTGCCCTCAGGCAGACAATTTCCAGGGCGATGAGTTTTTTCAAGCATGCATGTTTTCTAAGACTGGAAAGCAATCGCTCCTAAGAGCAGGATCCAGGAGCTGAAGAGCGCTTACCTCCGCCGTCGCCCGGTCGAGGGCTGAAGTTGATGCAGCCATCTTTAGTACGGGAGAGGGGGACAACCTCATTGGGGGCCGCAGGGCAGTGGCTGGGTAGGAGGGTGAAGAACTTACTGGGTTGCTGGAAAGGGCTCAAAGTTCTTGTGGGCACGTGTTCCAAGGATTACGGGAGTCCTCCTCCTCCTCCTCCTCCTCCTCCTCCTCCTCCTCCTCCTCCTCCTCCTCCTCCTCCTCCTCCAAGCAGATGGGGCCGATGCCAACTTGAAGAAATTACCCCTCTCCACATTTTCTACCTCTTTGGTGTTTTCTTGGTAGCTTCCTCTGTCTGCCAACTGCCAACTTTTGCTGCAAGGGGAGGGTTGGGCCCTGGGCCACTTGGATAGCGTCAACCCATTGTCGATCCTTTCCATGGTGTGGAGGTTAAAACTGCGGTGAACGTCAGCAGCCGGGCAGCCTGTTAGACCCCTTCCCTCCCTCCCTCCCTCCCTCCCCCTTGTGAATTGGGATGGTGGTGTGGAAAGGCCCAGCCAGGCCTGGCACGGAGGAAAAGCACCTGCATTGCACCTGGGTGTCGGGGGTAGTTTGGTGTTTCTGGCAATATGAGATGCTTCCGAGACGGCATCTTTGCTACCTTGGGAGAGCTGCATAGTAAATCGAAGCGTCATCTTAAAAAAAAGAAGAGATAACAGAAAAATTTAAAAAAGTATATACAAAAAAAAAAAATATTTTTAGGCCAGAGTTTTCTACAGGTATTAATGAATATTTTTCTTAATCCTCATAAGTTTTACTGTGTTTAATATTTCTTAATACCGGTAGCATTAATTTATACTTTTGTAGCGACACACTATTTTTATAAAACGCCACCACTTGGCTTGTCTTCGTGAAAAAAGGGGGGGGGGATTGTGTGAGGGCGATGTGCTGACCCATGTACTGTATTTAAAAAGAGAAAAGTTATCTACTGTCACGCTTGCTGTGTGTTAATAAACAAAAAGGAAACTTGAGTAGTGTTGCATCTTCTGTAACGGTTGACAAAAGGCAGGCGAGGGGTGTGTGGGGATACTAAACGCAGGGGGTCCCCAAACATGACAGTTTTAAAAGACTTGTGGACTTCAACTCCCAGAATTCCTCCTCCGGTCGTGTCAGCTCAGGAATTCTGGGAGTTGAAGTCCACTAGTCTTAAGCTGGCCAAGTTGGAAGACCCTTGTGATAGATGATGGATGGATGAGATGATAGACAGACAGAGAGATGATCAGGGGTCTTCAAACGTGACAGCTTTAAGACTTATGGACTTCAACTCCCAGAATTCCTCCTCCAGTCACATCAGCTCAGGAATTCTGGAAGTTGAAGTCCAACAAGTCTTAAGCTTGCCAAGTTGGAAGACCCTTGTGATGATGGATGGATGGATGAGATGATAGACAGACAGATGATAGATCAGGGGGTCTTCAAACGTGACAGCTTTAAGACTTGTGGACTTCAACTCCCAGAATTCCTCCTCCAGTGATGTCAGCTCAGGAATTCTGGGAGTTGAAGTCCACAAGTCTTAAGCTTGCCAAGTTGGAAGACCCTTGTGATAGATGATAGATTATAAGAGGAGATGATAGACAGATGATCAGGGGTCTTCAAACGTGACCGCTTGACTCATGGGCTTCAACTCCCAGAATTCCTCCTCCGGTCACGTCAGATCAGGAATTCTGGGAGTTGAAGTCCAACAAGCCTTAAACGCTGCCAAGTTTGGAGAGCCTCGGCCTGAAAGGTGGGGAGAAACAGGGCCACATTTCTCCAAAGCAGCCAAGGGAAAAGGGGGGGCCCGTCCCCTCCCTAAAGCCAACCGGGGCGGAGCGGGAGCCTCCGGCCAGGGAGTCCCAGGACCGGCTCGCTGGATGCGGCGAGCGAAGAAGGTGAGCGCGCCTCTTGGCCGGTCTTCGCTGCAGAGAGAGCGAGAGAGGCGGGGAGGCTGCGCGATGGGAGCGCTTGGAGAGGGTGGTGGTGGTGGGGGGGGCTTTGGCTAAAGCACCGCGTTGGGCCTTTTAAAACGGGGCGGGTCTTCGGGGAGGAGGAGGAGGAGGAAGAGGAGGAGGAGGAAGCCGCCGCTCCGCCCGCCGGATCAGCCTCCCTGCTCGGAAGCGGAGCGCAGGGAACGGGCCCCGTTGTCCGGCGACCGCCCAAAAGGCTCGGGAAGCCGCGGCTGGCCCCCGCCATGCAGGCTCAGCCCCCCTTGCACAGCGGCTACTTCCACCCGGTGCTTCGCTGGTGGCAGGCGACGCCCGCCGCCCTCCACGCCCGGCATTTCGTCTACCCGATCTTCGTCTCGTAAGTTGCCCGGCGAGCCAGCTCCGGGTGGGGGGCGGATGAAAGCGGAGGGAGAAGAGGGCCGCCCCTGCCGAGCTGCGACGCCTCTTCACGGATAAAGCAGAGTTGGAAAAGGGACCTTGGAGGTCATCTAGCCCAACCCCCCGCCCCGCCCAAGCGGGAGACCCGACACCATGGCTGACCGAGGGCAGCCCCCAAATCTCTGTCTTGAAGGCCTTTTCAAACCTTGACTTTGACCCTTGCAGGGACAGCCAGGATGCCGTGGAGCCCATCGCCAGCCTGCCCGGCCAAGCTCGGTAAGTCGGCCTGGCGCTTCCTTGTCCGGGGTGGGCCGGAGGCGGCCGGGCGGCTGTCCAGGGACGCCCAAGCCCCCTTGCCTGGCCCTGGAAGAGGCTGCCCCTCGCCGGGTTATCGGCGCGCCCTGCCTGCCCAGCCAGCCAGGCTCCCTTTGGCGGCCCTGCCAGCTCTTCTTCCGATGAGCCGCGTGGAAAAAGGGGAGCCCAGAAGGTTTGGGGGGGTCTGGAGGAGCCCGGAAGGGGGGAGAGTAGAGGAGGAGGAAGAAGAGGAAGGAAAGGAGGTGGGGGGCTACTTTTATTGATCTCTTTGAATTTTCTTTTTCCTCCACCAGAATCACCTCTTAAGGCTGCTTATTTTGGGGGAGGAAGGAAGGAAAAAAAAGGCACATTTTAAAGCAGCTCGAGGCTGGTATGTGGGTGTGTGCACCCCGCCCTGCCCCACCCACCTTGCCCTGGACCTGTGGGTGAGCTGAGAGATAAAAAAAAGGCTTTCGGGAGAAGCTCCTTCTTTCCCCTGAGAAAACTTCCAAACCGGCTGCCCGCCGGAGATAACAACGTGTGGAAATCCCAGCCCAGCCCAGCCCTTGGGAGATGGCCAGTTACCTCCCTCCGCCTGCTTGTGCAAAAAAAATAAAATAAAAAAATTAAACGTGTGTGTGCATGCATGTGTGGGAGCTCAGAGTAGTATCTCTCTCTCTCTCTCTCTCTCTGGCTGCTTTGGACCCCATTGTTAAGGGAAGATTAAGGCAGAGGCCATCCTGGCTGCCCAATGTCACTTTTAATTTAAATTTTACATTTAGCAGACTGGAAATCTCTTGGGGGTGGGGAACCAGAGTGGGATGGATCACATTTTTATTTTATTTTATTTTGTCAAGTGATTACAAGGTAACGGGTAGAAGTATAAACATAGTTATGAATACATGGATACATATCAGAAAAATAAAAAAGAAACAATAGGACAGGGACGGTGGGCACGTTGGTGAGCTTATGTAAGCCCCCTACAGGACTCTTAGGAAAGGGGGGAGGTCAATAGTAGACAGTCGAAGGTTTTTATAATTCACATTTATAGCTCTATAGCTATACAGGTAGTTTGCTTAAATTTTCTTTGATATGGGGGATCTCTATACAAAGAGCTGGAATTGGCCAGTCGAGCCTGCAGGGCCACCCCCTCTCTTTCCCCCACTCCAGATCTTCATGGAGACCATCATGTTCTACACCAGGGGTCCCCAAACTTGGGGACACAAGTTGAAGACTTGTGGACTTCCAATTCCCAGAATTCCCGAGCTAACGGGACTAGAGGAGGAATTCTGGGAGTTGAAAGTCCACAAAGCTGTCAAGTCGGAAGACCCCTGCTCTGTCTGATACGCAGCTCTATCATTCCCCTCTGTTGTAAAGGTTTCCTGTATTCCATGGCCCCTCCGGGTTTCATCTCTATTGTCCCTGTGATGCACTTCCTGTTCTTGTATTACTCTAACACAAGGGTCGTCAAACTTGACGGCTTTAAGACTTGCGGACTTCAACTCCCAGAATTCCTAAGCTAACGTGACTGGAGGAGGAATTCTGGGAGTTGAGGTCCACAAGTCTTAAAGTTGTCAAGTTCTGCACGATCTCCGGGTTCAAACTTCTCGGCTTGACCCCACTCAGCTCTTTGGCGTCTGCCTCGCTTTCTGCGAGTCGCCCTGACAAGTGACCCCTTCCCCCTTTCCCCCCCCACAGGCACGGGGTCAACAAGCTGCAGGAGCTGCTGGCCCCACTGGTGGCCGATGGGCTGGCGTGCGTGCTGATTTTCGGCGTCCCAAGCCGGGCTACGAAGGTGGGCTTCTTGAGCTGGCGTTGGAGCCTCGGCTCCTGGGCAGGGGGCTTTCCTTCCAGGCGGGGAGGTGGGCAGCTGCTTCTTCCTTCTCTGCTCCACAGGATGAGCGCGGCTCCGCAGCTGATGCCAAAGACACCCCCGCCATCCAGGCCATACGGGCGATCCGCTCTGCGTTCCCTGAGCTGCTGGTCGCCTGCGATGTCTGCTTGTGCCCTTACACCTCCCATGGGCACTGCGGTGAGTGCTGCTGGGCTCGGAGAGGACTAGGAGCTTGAGGTGCAGATGCCGAAATGGCTTCTGAGAAGGCCCCCTAGTGCCGCCTTCTCCCTTTTCAGTCGGGGCGCAGAGGGGCTGGGAAGGCAGAGAGAGTTATCGCTTGCCGTGCCTTTCAGGTCTCCTTCGGAAGGACGGCACCCTCGACAATGAGGCCAGCTGCCGGAGACTCGCTGAGGTGGCCCTGGCCTACGCCAAGGCAGGTAAGGCGCTTGATTTTGGCTTGCAGGGCACTTTTGGGGCAGCTTCTTGGGAGTAAGCTGGGGCAGGCAGGACAGGTGAGGTGGGGCTGGACTTCCACCAAGAGCCTGGCCCTGTTCTGACCCAAACCTTGTTCCCAGGAAACCGACACGAAACAGAGGTAACAGCAAACCCTTTTAATGATTCTTAACGAATTCCGTTCCTTCCCGGTTAAAAGGCTGTTTCGAACTAATTGTCTCTGATAAGAACGAGCCTTGCCAAGGTGGTTCAAGGCTGCCAAGAACACTAGATAAAGTTGCCAAGAAATATTTCAAACACAAAGAGTCTCCAAACACCAACCAGGATAGTCCGAACGTCCGCAAGGCTTGAGTGCAAAAACTTATTTGCTTCCTGCAAAGAACTCCGGTTTCTCAGCTGGCTTTTATCTCTTAAGGGAGGGGCCATTACTTTGCAGCCTTACTTCCGAGCCGCCCGTGTCTTTCCTTCCAGCAGCCCTGCGCACACACGCACTTGGCACAGGCTCCTCAGGGGCCTCTTCATCACTGCTGCCAGCCTCCACAATCTCAAAGGCAGCATTCTACTCCCCGATGGTCCTGGCCCCATCCCTGCATCACACGCGGGTCCCTCATCCGAGTCCTCACTCTCTGAGACCTTGGCCGTCCGCACCTGCTGCCAATGAACCCCAACAGGCCCCTTCCTGCTCCAGGACATGCTTAGCCTTGCTTCTCTCTTGGAGGAACCCTGGTCAGAGAAGCCGCCACCATCGCCGGTTCACACCTCTTGTCACCTTTCCTCAGGCTGCCACATTGTGGCCCCCTCGGATATGATGGACGGGCGCATCCATGCGATCAAAGAGGCCTTGGTGACCAACGGCCTGGGCAATAAGGTGGGTGTGAGGGACTAGCGGGCTCCAAACAGATGTGGCCAGGAGCCTCTTTTGCAGGACACTGAAGGAGGTCAGTCCAGGGCCAAGTCCCAAGCGCAGAGGCCCCGAGGGACCAGCTTTTTCAGGTTCTGCACAGCTCCGTGGGGAGAAGAGCGGGAGGTCTGGGGAGACGTATGCGACTGCCATGCTGTTATCCCTGCAGGTGTCGGTCCTGAGCTACAGCGCCAAATTTGCTTCCTGTTTCTACGGCCCTTTCAGGTGAGGGTGGCTGGGCCTGTTTTTTTGCGGGGGGTCGGGAAGTGGGATCCCCATGACCGAAAGCGCAGGCAACCAGAGAACTTCACGGGGGGCCCTTTGGTGCCTGGGGAGCGAAAGAAGGTCATTCGGAGTCTTCTACTTTGCGTAGAGACGCGGCCTTATCCAAGCCCGCCTTTGGGGACCGGCGGTGTTACCAGCTTCCTCCAGGATCTCGAGGCTTGGCTCTGCGGGCGGTGGTGAGTGGCCTTGGGAGACCAACAGCTGGGCTTGTGGAGTAAATAGGCCCTAAGGGCACTGCTGGATCAAGGGTGTTCCCCAGTGGTGGGATTCAATTTTTTTTGTTTTACAACCGGTTCCGTGGGGAGTGGCTTGGTGGGTGTGGCAGGGGAAGGACACTGTAAAATCCCCCTTCCTCCCCCGCCCCGCTAACCTACTTTCCAGCTCCGTTCTCCTATGCAAGCCACAAAAGAAGGGAATTTTACAGTTATCCTTCCCTCTGCCACGCCCACAGAACCAGTTGTAAAAATTTTTGAATCCCACCACGGGGCGGAGGTGTGTGTGTGTGTGTGTGGGGGGAGTGCATTTGACTAACACTCTTGGCGAAGTTCCATGGGGCAGGAGGCTTAGTCAAGGCAGACCGTTTTTCGCAAGGGATCAGGTGAAATTGTTTGCAGTTCTGGGAGCTCAGGCTGTCACATGGTTCATCTTTTGCTTCCAAGGGCTGTTTCGTTATTACCTTTATGGTCAGAGTACAACCTGTGTACAATGGGATTGGCTGAGCCTCCCTTCGTGCAACACAACTCACAGTGAGGACAGAAATTCCTAACCCAGTCCCAATCTTACCACACTACGTGACCTTGCTGCACAACACCACAGCCCTGCAAGTCTGTCACACTATGTTGACACGAAGTTATTTTCCGTTCAGAAGTCTCACAGCCCACGGGTAGAAACTGTTCTTCAGCCCGTTGGTGTGCAGCCGGCTCTGCTTCTCTATCTCCTACTCAATGGTAGGAGAGTGAAGAAGGGCTGACCGGGATGTGAGGATTTTCCTCGCTTTTCTAAGGCAGCGAGCCCTAGTGAGGTCGTCTAGTGGTGTCAGGGGGCAGCCCACGATGTTTTTGTGCTGTGCTCACCACTCTCTGTAGTGTCTTTCTCTCCGCGGCTGTCGAGCCAGCATGCCACACCGTCATGCAATGCGGAAAGAAGCTTTCTATCGTGGACTGTTGAGCTTTTGCTGTTGGGGAACAGGCAACTCTGCTTCCCTGTCCCCCAAACCACAGAGAAGGGAATATATATTGCTCGTGTTGCCCAAAGGAGGGGGCACCTGCAGGCTTTGGCCCAGAAAACAAATTCTGTCTCTGTGTGTGTGTTTGTGTAGCTGTGCTCTGGCAGAGCCAGTTCAGGACTGTGGAAGGTCAGGAATGTGAACTTGGCTGCCCGTCGGGTTAAGCACCTTCCTGTCCCGTGAAGCGGCTCTGCTACACGCCCCTGACCTCTCTCTGCTCTATCCCCTCCCCCCCAGGACCGGGATGTGCAGGAGGGGGCAGACATGTTGATGGTGAAGCCTGGGATGCCCTACCTTGACCTCGTGCGGGAAGTGAAGGACAAAGTAAGCCCCTCCCTTCCCTTCCCTTCCCTTCCCCCCCCCGAGAGTGGGTGCAGGGTAGTAATGGTGGGTGCCTGGCTGCCCCCCTCCCACTGTTCCCATTCAATGCATGTTTCCCCAGCATCCCAGCCACCCCCTGGCTGTCTACCATGTCTCGGGAGAGTTTGCCATGCTGTGGCACGGGGCGCAGGCCGGGGCCTTTGACCTGAAGGCGGCTGTGATGGAGGCCATGGCCGGGTTCAGGCGGGCAGGTGAGCGAAGGGAGGAAGGGCAACCAGCACTGCGGATGCTGCGAAGAGGAGCCCAAAGCCCAGCCTAAGGTGGTGGGGGGGGAGGAAGGGAGAAAGGGGGCTGGAAGTGCCAAGGGAGCTGAATCCCAACGGTTGGGTTTCCTGGGAGAAAATGACACCGACCTTGGCTGTGGAGGATGGTCCTTCGCTGGACAACAAACGGGCTGAATCCGCTGGGAGCCGGCTTCTTCTACAAAAAAAATAAAAATAAATAAATCATTTTTTGGGGGGAAACGCTTCTCTTTGCAGGAGCCGATGTCATCATCACCTACTATGCGCCTCAGCTTCTGCGGTGGCTGAAAGAAGACCGGGCATGATCAGGGTCCCTGGCTCGGCTGCCGAGAAGGAAGCATGAAACTGCTGGAATAACTGGGTGGCCAAAGGCGGAAACTGGATTTTTTTTGGGTTTTTTTCCGTTTCTCTTTTGAGAATCTCGCGTATTATAAATCTAAAAGAAATTTGGCTGCTCCAAGCAATTTCGTAACAAGATTCCCAGTCCCCGCCTGATACGCTTTCTTTAAAAACAAAACACTTGGCTTTTCAAACGCTGCCACAATGTTGTTATTCCTTGACGGGGAGGTTTGTTTGTGCTGGTTAGTTGCCGAATATCCAGAGAGGGGGTGCTTGCGTTGGTGGAAGGACCCGAAAAGAGACGGGACCTGCCCTTTCCAGGGGAAAAAAAAGCGGTGGCTGCATCCTACGTCCCCCTGCCGTTGAGTCTCCATCCCAGGTCCCGGTGAAAGGCTAAACCTGCAGTAAAGTTGACTCTCAGAGGGAGGCTGCAGGCAAGCTTTCAAGAGTGCTCGCACAGTGCACCCTGGTGCATGGAGCCATACACAAAGGGCCCGGCGCAGGGCTTGCGATCTCGTGTGGGAAAAGGTGGAAGAGGAAATCCGATCGGTTTGGCAGCCCTGGGCTGCTTCCTTGCCTTCCCTTCAGTCTGCCTCTGTTTGCCAACCAACCGGTTTGGCTGCCTATCTAGTCCAGGAATGAATCTTGAGAAGGAGATAAAGGGATTTTAGCAGGCTGGATTTCTTCTAAGGGAGGAAACGTCCACTTTAACCAATCTTAACCCAAAGTTAATTCAACAAAACGTACGTAACTCCCCGCTCGTAAAGAGACTGCAGCATCAACGGCCCAGGGGTGTCTTGTCTTGGGGTTGGGGCAAGGCCTGCAAATGTAGCCAATATGGAATGACAGCCTGATCCGAAACTTCTCTGGGGAACCTAGGGGATTCTGACAGGCACCCAACACTTCCACAAGATTCCTGCTAGCCGGACGTGAAACGTCAACTGCCACAATGCGATGGAAGAGCTTTGAGTTTAGACTTAATATACAGTCACGATTGATTCAGGAAGGAGCCCTTGATATTCCTTTACAAGTTTACGTGCAATCTTTCTGTTCCAGTTCTTCTCCAAGCAACCCAACCTGTTCTCCTTTGCTAGCAATATGGGAAGACTGTTGTTTTCATCAGCCATACAGTGAGAATCTGAGTCCTGCGGACAAAGAAGGAATAGCAACCACAAAAAGAAACTCTTTTTGTGAGATTTTAAGGTTGTTATTCTGTAACCTTATTATTAAACCCCTTATTATTAACATCAATAGGATAACAGGAGTCCCAGGGGCTGTAACACAGGCACAGAATGAATCCTTCAAAAGACTTAAACTGAGTTAACAAGCTCTAACATTGATGGCCTCAATGTTAATGGTAAGGGGCAGAAAAGAGTGCCATCGTACTGCTAAAGCAGGTTATAGCAGCCACCCAAGAAACCTTTGTAATGGCATTTTTAAGGTTTATTTATTATCAAACCCTCGTTATTTATAGGCCATCCTAGGCCTTCTGAACTTGGTTCATGGTGTTTGAAGCAGGATTTCTTTTCCTGTCGCTGTGTTGCAGCGAATGGGCCTCCAGTCCCCGTGGTAATGTTGGAAGAATTATCCTTCTGGGTTCAGTTCCAAGACACTGGAAACCTGGAGGCTGTTTGGAAAGATGGTTTAATGGTGGACAAGACCACATGGCTTGGGGCTCCAAAGTGAAAAGGACGACCACGTGCTTCAAGAAGTTGGGTGAAGGAAAGGAAAGGAAAAGAAAAAAGGCTGAGATGCTCAGAGTCCCTTATATATTCCCCGTTCCTGTGCAGGAAGTGTATCCCTTTGGCTGTCAGACTTCCAGAGGCGGGCGGGGGTCTTAACTAACTTTGTGGGCTTTGTCTGGACCACATGGCTTCACCTGGGTGCTGGCTGATCTTCCAAGGCCATGTGGTGAGATGAGTAGAGGGTTTTGTTATGTAGAATACTCTGTCCCAGGCCTTAATGGCCCACCCACGAACAAAGGTAGGGATGAGTTTCTGCTTCTGAGTTTCTACTTCTCTTTTTTGGGGGAAATATTCTGCCTTTTTAGTATTTCCTAGGATATTTCATTTTCCTAGGAGAGGGGTGGGTTTTCACTTCCAACAGTAATAAGGCGTTAATAATAAAGATACAGGACGATAACCTTCAAATCCCATTAAAAGGGTTTGTTTCTTTCGGCGGCTGCAATTCCTGCTTTGGCCACAGGAGGGCAGAGTTTTCTGTCCCATAGCGTTAGCAGCGAGGCGGCCTTTTTGA